>NC_082683.1:155518123-155818123 GCF_949987515.2 Delphinus delphis
CCTCAAAAAGAGAGGAATTCACCCATATCTACAGATATTAAAGGTGAAGTCTGATGACAAGTCCTGGGCTTGGCTTACTAACCTTGAGAGGCTTTTAAAAGTTCAATCTGGAGATTCCTTATGAAAAGTTCCAGCAAAGCCAACTTAAAAGAGCCTATATGGTCCATCACTACTCCTGCTGCACTTATGTAAATAATGAGGACAAATTTATTGAAGTTAGACTTAATCTGCAAACAAACTAGTCTTAATGTAATTATCTTTGATAAAAATGGGGTTAATTATAGAGAGAAAAAATTAAGTTTCAGTAATACAGTAATCTTTTATGGATATCAGATTCTGGTGCTGCTGCTTATCTGTGAGGCTTTGTTTCCTACCTGTGAACTAACTGGATCCTGAATTCTTCTTCTCACCAATATTTGAATACAACTGTCCAAATTAATATTTCCAATTTTTCTACTACTCTTCTGATTTGGATTCATTAAGAACTAAAACTTCTATTTTTCTGAAGCCACACAAGTTGAATTTGGACAACTTGATAAACTTCAGAGAAATCAACACAGCTCACATATAGACAATTTTCATGCCTGTTGTTGTGTGGGTCACTGAGAAAGATCACCAGAGACATTCAAACTGCAAACCAGAAGAATCTGTCAGATTGCCACTGTCTGCCCTGTCTCCACCTGAAGACGTTTTGAGCATGACAGTTAGATATATTCTTGACTGGCTACCCTCAGAAATCAGAAACTGGGATTATAGTCTGCTCTAATCAATAACTACTCTTTTTCTTTTATTTACATAGAAATGTCTCTAATTAAATACCTGACTGCTTGTCTGAAGTGAGTTTAAATGATCTGACCTATTGTAAAGGCTAAGAGACTGGTTAAATGAGATGGAGCAATCTACCAACTCAACTTCTAGACTATGAAATATCTTGGGAAAATTTCAAAGGCAGGACACAGGGAACAGAATATGTGATCACAAAATATGCTACTTTGACATGTAAATTATTTTGAACTAAAGGCAATAAAGGCCTAACAGATGCGGGAAGAGTTTTTTTTGTTGTTTTGTTTTTTTACCTTTTCCTTAACTACCTAAAAGAATTTAAATAAAGAGCCATACTAGAGATAAATTTTTTTATGACCGAAAACAGTTACCTGAAGACTATATTATCAGAGATCATTTCTATAGCTCATTACTAGAGAAATTTCTCTGAATGAGTAGAGCACCAGCAAAGATAACCCTAAACAAAGTAATCAAATCACAATGGAAGAGAACAGAAAGGAAAGAAACAGAGAACTGCAAAAACAATTAACAAAATAGCAATAAGCACATACCCATCAATAATTACTTTAAATGTAAATGTACTAAATGTTCCAATCAAAAGAGATAGGGTGGCTAAATGGATAAAAACTGAATATATATATATATATGATATATATATGATATATATCACATATATATCATATATATGATTGATATATCTCATATATATGATATACATGTGATATATATCATATATATATGACATGTATGATATATCTCATATATATGAGATATCTCATATATATGAGATATATATATATATATTATACATATGCTGCCTAAAACTGACTCACTTCAGATCTAAAGACACATACAGACTGACAGTGAAGGGATGTAAAAAGATATTTCATGTAAATGGAAATGAAAAGAAAGCTGGGATAGCAATATTTGTATCAGACAAAATAGACTTTAAAACAAAGACTGTAATAAGAGACAAAGAAGAGCATTACAAAATGATCAAGAGATCAATCCAAGAAGATATAACAATTGTAAATATATATTCACCTCAAATAGAGGCATATAAATACATGAAGCAAATATTAACAGAGATAAAGGGAGAAATTGATAGTACAGCAATAATAGTAGGGAACTTTAATCTCCCAGTTACACCAATGGCTAGATCATCCAGAGAGAAAACCAATAAGGAAACATTGACCTAAAACAAACAGTAGACCAAATTAACTTAATAAATATATAGAGAACATTCCATCCCAAAACAAAACAGAAGCATACACATTTTTTCAAGTGTTCACTGAAAATTCTCCAGGATAGATCACATGATAAACCACAAAAAGTCAATAAATGTGAGAAGATGGAAAGCATACCAAGCATCTTTTCCAACCACAATGGTATGAAACTAGAAATTAATTACAAGAAGAAAATGAAAAAAACACAAACAAATAGAGGCTAAACAACATGTTACTAAACAACCAATGGGTCAATAAAGAAATCAAAGAGAAAATTAAAAAATACCTTAAGACAAATGAAAACAGAAAGACAACATTCCAAAATCTACGGGTGGCAGTAAAAGCAGTTCTAAGAGGGAAGTTTAGAGCAACACAAGTTTACCTCAGGAAATAATGGAAATCTCAAATAAACAATCTAACCTTATACCTAAAGGAACTAGAAAAAGAAGAATAAGCAATGCCCAAAGTTAGTAGAAGGAAAGAAATAACAGAGATCAGAGCAGAAATAAATTAAATACAGGCTAAAAGAAATAGAAAAGATCAGTAAAAATAAAGGCAGTTCTTTGAAAAGATAAACAAAATTGATAAACCTTTAGTGAAACTCACCAAGAAAAAAAGAGAGAGGGCCCAAATAAAATCAGAAATAAAACAGGAGAAGTTAAAACAAACACCACAGAAATATAAAGGATCATAAGAGATTACTACAAAAAATTATACAACCAAAACTGGACAAGCTAGAAGAAATGGACACATTCCTAAAACAATACAATCTTCTAAGATTGAATTGGGAAGAAATAGAAAATAAGAACAGATGAATTACTAGAAATGAAATTGTATTAGTAATCAAAACCCTCCTGACAAACAAAAGTTCAGGACCAGATAGCTTCATAGGCAAATTTCACCAAACATTTAAAGAAGAGTTAATACCTATCCTTCTCAAACTACTCCAAAAAATTGAAAAGTAGGGAAGCCTTCTAAACTCCTTCTCCAAGACCACCATTACTCTGATACCGAAACCAGATAAAGATACCACAAAAAAAGAAAACTACTGCCCAATATGCCTGTTGAACACAGGTGTAAAGATCTTCAACAAAATATTAGGAAAGCAAATTCAACAATATATTAAAAGAATCATGCACTATGATCAAGTGAGATTTATTCCAGGGATGCAAGGATGATTCAATATCTGCAAGTCAATCAGCATGACACACCACACACATAACAAGAAGGATACAAATTATAGGATCATCTCTGTAGGTGATATGACAAAATTCACCATCTATTTATAATAAAAGTTCTCAACAAAATGGGTATAGAGGGAACACACCTCAACATATTAAAGGCCATTATGAAAACCCACAGCTAACATCATACTCAACTGTGAAAAGCTGAAAGCTCTGCATCTAAGATCAGGAACAATACAAGGATGTCCACTCTCACCACTTTTATTCAACATAGTATTGGAAGTCCTAGCCACAGCAATCAGACATGAAAAAGAGATAAAAGGTAACCACATTGGAAAGAAAGAAGTGAAACTCTCAATATTTTTAGATGACATAATACCATACATTGAAAATCCTAAAGACTCTGCCCCAAACGATTAGAACTAGTAAGGGAATTCAATATAATGAGGTGGCCAAAAAGTTCGTTTGGGTTTTTCTGTAACATCTTATGGATAAACCTGAATGAACTTTTTGGCCACCCCAACAGTTACAAGATACTAAATCAATATACAGAAATCAGTTGTATTTCTATACACTACAACTTTTCAAAAAGAAAAGTTAAGAAAACAATTCTATTTACAATTTCATCAAAAATAATAAAATACCTAGGAATAAATAACCAAGGAGATGAAAGACCTGTACTCTGAAAATTATACTACATTGATTTAAAAATATTGAAGATGACTCTAATAAATGGAATGATATACTGTGCTCATGGACTGGAAGAACTCATATTGTTAAAGTGTCCATATTACCCAAAGCAATCTACAGGTTCAATGAAATGCTTATCAAAATACCCATGGCATTTTTCATAGAATTAGACAAATAATCCCCAAATGTGTATGGAACCATGAAAGACCTCAAATGGCCAAAGAAATCTTAAGAGAGAAAAACAAAGCTAGAGATATAATGCTCTCTGATTTCAAACTATATTACAAAGCTATAGTAACTAAAACAGTATGATACCGGCACAGAAACAGATGCATAGATCAATGGAACAAAATAGAGAGTCCAGTAATAAACCCACACTATATGGTCAATTAATTTATGACAAAGGATCAAAAATGAACAGATTTTCTCTTCAATAAATGGTGTTGGGAAAACTGGACAGCTTCTTGCAAAAGAATGAAACTGGACCACTTTCTTACACCATATTAAAAAATAAAATAAAAATGGATTAAAGATATAAATGCAAGCCCTGAATCCATAAAACTCTTAAAAGAAAACAGGCAGTATGTTCTTTGACATCAGTCTTAGCAGTATTTTTTGGATATGTCTACCCAGGCAAGGGAAGTAAAAGCAGAAATAAACAAATGAGACATCAAACTAAAAAGCTTTTACCCAGTGAAGGAAACCATCAACAAAACAAAAAGGCAACTTACTACATGGGAGAAGATATTTGCAAATGATATATCTGATAAGGGGTTAATATCCAAAATATATAGTGAACTCACACAACTCAATATTGGAAAAACAAGTAATCTGATTAAAGAATGTGCAAGGAATCTGAATAGGAATTTTCCAAAGAAGACATACAGATGGCCAACACACATATGAAAAGATGCTCAACATCACTAACTACCAGGGAAATGCAAATCAAGTCACAAAGAGATATCACTTCACACCTGGTAGAATGGCAATTATCAAAAAGACAAGAAAAAGTATGTGTTAACAGGTGAGGATGCAGAGAAAAGGGAACTCTTGTGCACTGTTGGTGGGAATGTAAATTGGTGCAGCCACTATGGAAAACAGTATGGAAAGACCTCCAAAAATTAAAAATAGTACTATCTCTTACAATCTAGCAATTCCACTTCTGGTTATTTTTCCAAAAGAAAGAACTAATTTGAAAAGATATGCATACCCCTATGTGCATTGCAGTATTATTTACAATAGCCAAAATCTGGAAGCAACCTTATGTTTCCATCAATATCTGAATGGATAAAGATGTGGTATATAGAAAATGGATCTATAAATGGATCTACTCAGCCATTAAAAGATGTTGCAACAACATGGATGGACCTAGAAGGTATTATGTTAAATAAGTCAGACAGAAAAGACAAATACTATAGATTTCACTTATATGTGGAATCTAAAAATAAAACAAATCAAGAAACAAAACAAAACAGAAACAGACTCATAGATATAGAGAAGAAACTGGTAGTTGCCAGAGGGGATGGGGATGAGGGGGATGAGTGAAATAAGTGAGGGAGATTAAGATTTACAAAACTCGCGTCTTCCCTGGTGGCGCAGTGGTTGAGAGTCCGCCTGCCGATGCAGGGGACACGGGTTCGTTACCCGGTCCGGGAAGATCCCACATGCCGTGGAGTGGCTGGGCCCGTGGGCCATGGCTGCTGGGCCTGCGTGTCCGGAGCCTGTGCTCCGCAACGGGAGAGGCCACAACAGTGAGAGGACCGCGTACCATTAAAAAAAAAAAGAAAAGAAAAAGATTTACAAAACTCCAGTCATAAAATAAGTAAGTCACAAGCCTGTAATGTGCAGCATAGGGAATATAGTCAATAATATTGCAATACCTTTATATGGTGACAGATGTTTACTAGACTTATCATGGTGATCAATTTGTTATGTAGATGAGTGTTGAATCACTATGCTGTACACCTGAAATAATATAATATTGTATGTCAACTATTTCAATAAAAATTCAAAAAATTTTAAATTAAAAAAGAAAGACTTATCTGTGTGGCAGGACAAACATTTGTTTACCAAACATTACTCTTCCCATTTTTTTTGTGACTTGCCGTCCTTCCCTTTGAAGTCCCAGACCCCTATCCCCTTCTCCTTAGCTCAGGATGGCATATAAGCCTCAAATGTCTGACTGTTAGGGAGCCTCATTGGGGTTCCTGTACGTACAAAATTAAATTTGTTTTTTTTCCTTCCTGTTAATGTCTTATGTCTAAAAAATTTAATTATTCAACAAGCCAAGGAACCTAGAAATAAGAAGGAAAAGTTTTCCTCCCCTACAATACCTAAGCTAGTATCATATGTCTGTGGAAGCTGCATGACTAACCTGAATTGAATGGGACCTTATAAAATGGGTATTGAAAAAAAAATTTCCGTAGTTGGTAGGGAAAAGAACAAAGCTTCATGTGCCAGTTATCAATTTATTGTCTCTTAGATCCAAATTCATCCTTTAATACCTGCTCTATGACAATGGAGGGAATTCCTTTTAAGTATTTCTCCTGCACAATGAACAGGTGGTTAAACTTTCTTAATAGAGGCACTGCAAGGGCAGTACAGAAGGTGGCCATTCCCCAGCTATTTGCAGCTGCTGCATGGTGTGGCATGATGTTAGGACATCAGAGGTGCTCAGCTCCAGGAACACACCTAGAACACATGGTCCCTCAGCAACTTGCAGCCACAGCCTGGCCTGATTATAATTTCCCATGGCCCTCTCTACATAGACATAATGCCCCCAGAGTTCCTACCTATGCCAGAACCCCTATTCCTTCTGCTTAACTGCATGCCTGGCAACCTTCTATGACTCACCTGTGCTTTGCCTGTTCCCAACAATCCTGCCTGCAAGAGGTAAGATTGCCAGATTTAGAAAATGGAAATAAGACTCCCAGTTAAATTTTAATCCCATATAAACAACAAATATTTTTAAAGTATCAGTATATCCCATGCAATATTTGGGACATACTATACTATACTATACACTGAGGATCTTGTATTTTTTCTGGCGACCCTTCTTAGACAAGAGTCATCACCAGGCCCCCACTCCCTCTGCAGGCCTACACCCTGGCCACCACATGAAGATTGCTGACACACTTCCTGCATTCTGGAGCACTGGTTTCTACTTGCCCAGACTACACACCAGCTGGGCCCAGGCAAACCAGCAGACTTCTCTGCTATTCAGTGCCTGCAACCACACATTCTTCAGTGCATCTGAACCACAGCCTTGGGTATTCTCCCCCAACCGCAGGAAATGTATAAAATTGTCTTACACCTTAGTAACGTTTGAATCAGAGGTACATAATTCTTTATATTAAATTTCCCTATTTTAAGTTATTGTTTGTTTTCTACCTCCCAACTGAACACAGACTGCATACTCAGTAGAGACGAGAAACTAGGGTTGTGAAACTCTCTGTGCGATAATCAGTTAGTGAGGAAATCCTAGTTATGTCCATTTATAACCACAAAAGAAACATCTGGTCATAACAATGAAGAATCCAGAAAATAGTAAATCATCTAATGCCAGAACTCACTCTGATTTCAGGGATTCAGGATTTGTGGTGTAAAACACTCGCCACACCCTTCCTGCGCATTAAAGATTCTCTGCCTTCCACTGCCCCTTTAGCCCAGCTTGCGGATGGCTTGAGGCCTGAGAATACACCCTTTGATAGAAGGGAAACTGGTGGTCCTCCTTGGGAAGTGATAATACACCTATGAGGTGTTATGGAGTGGTATTCAAGACATACTCTAACCAAATGGAGGAGTTTTTGTTCATCTAACTAAAAAAATTGGATGCTTTGAAAAAAGAGATGAATGTTGAAGAGAAAATTAATTATTAGAAACACTTTGAAAAAGAAACCAGCTTCTGAGGAATTCTCTTTGAGGATTCTCTGGGGAAATCAAACGTTTTCAAGTCATAGAATCCCTATACTAAAAAGTGAGCCCCAGGGACATTAGCTAGGATAAAAGTGGTGGAGTCCTTGGTGGGCTCCTGGTACAGCTGATGGAAGGACATCATGAAGGTCCTGAGGTGGCCCTCTCCATCTGGGGCTTAACTCCCTGGGATGCTTGCAGCAAACGTCACCTCAGGTAGGCCACCTGGAGCTGCCTCAGGCAGGGGATCTGTTTGCCCTAATGGCACATTAGCTCTTGGATTCATGAAGCAAATTGCAATAATTCAAAACCCATAACAGTGTAAGGAACAAATATCCCATCCTTCCTGATATGGTAGCTATTCATGTATCTTGCATTTGTCCCACTGGATTATAAACCTGAAAATAGGGACTTGAGCTCTATTCATCTGAAATTCTCCCAGGGCCTGATAAAGCTGTAGAACTTTTGTGTTCCAGGAAACACTGTTTGAGAAACAACAATAGTAGGCACTGGATCACTGTTTCTGTGTTCTTTAGTCACTGTGGGTGCTCAGGAAAAACTAAACAAACAAACAAACAAAAAACAGGAAAACTCAGGATAGACACGGTCCTTGCTGGGGAATTGAATGACTGGAATGCCACAACTCTGAAGGAGTGAAAGTTTATCTTGTATTGATCTGTATTCACTTTTTACATTATCAGTAATAATTCAGAGTTTTAAAGAATCTGTTAAGACAAAGTGTTTTATTTTATAATAATCACAATGATCAGAGACAGTTGTTCTAGTCTTTGCAGATCTTTCTCTTACTTGAGTGACCAGGGAAATATGTTGTACGTACTTATGGCTACTCTGCTTAATGTCACAATTATGTAAGACCAGATACAGAGCATGTAAAGAAACCCTTCTTCTGGTCTCTCTCAGAACCTCAATCTTACAACAGGCAACTGAAGCCATGTGACTCAGCAGCAAGTTCTTATGAAATGGAGGGTCTTTTTTAGTCAGACAATCTGTACATCTACCACTTAATAATTTGTCACCTTGGGTGAGTCACTTTATCTCTCAGTTTCATCTGCAAAATGTAAATGATAATAGAACAGTTTTCTTAAAGCTGTTGAGAAAAGTAAAAGAAATATGGGTAAAGGATGTCGCCTGCCACTTCCGTAAACAAAGGATGTTGCAGGCATCAAGCCTTCGGCCACTGTAGCCACCCCCAACAGTGCACCCTGAAGGGAAATCAGGATGGAGAAAAACAGGATACTGGCCCTAGATAGTTAAGGTACACATCAAAGTTAAGGAATTTAGCGTTTTTCTAGTATGGGGAGATGCAAGAGTCTGGGCTCACTGAAATCATTCCTTTGATATGCACCCCAGTTACCTGGGGCTAGTATTCTCTGCTTTCTCATCCTGAGTCTCCTCAGGGTGCAACATCGGGGGTGGCTGCAGGAGCTGACTGCTAGATGGAGAGCATCCTGTTTCCATCCTGAGTTCCCTAAGGGCTCGCCATCGTCATCAGGGTAGCTGTAATGTGATGGCTTGATGGCTGCAGTATCCTTTGTTTACTGATATGGCAGGCAATATTTTTTCATTGACACGTCTTTGCAGCATTAATGTGACACGGGTCACGCAGAATCCTGAGGTAAAGTCTTTATCATGTTGAAAAACACTGCATTTAAAACCCTGCCAAGATAGTGCATCTGCCGCCACAGCTGCCACTGCTCCAGCCTCTCTGTCTAGGGCTCGTCTGCCCAGGACTTTCCCCCAGGGCCAGGGCTGGGCAAGAAGGAACCAAGGAGCCTTCTCTTGGTCAGCCAGAGAGTCTGCTCAGCTGGCCTGCCTAGGCCAGGCTCCTGCTCTGCCCTGATGCAGAGGGACACACCCAGAAAAACAGACAGACAAACAAACAACTCTGCAGATTATCTTTTTAGACTCCCCAGAAGTCATAAGATCTTAAAAGTCCCCAAACTACTGTTCAGTTCAAACACCTAAAAATGAAGGAGCAAAATGTCAGAACACGATATTCTTTTCTTGTGCTAGCTGTCATTCCCAGCTGACAACTGATCTTTTTCAAATCTTGCTGGAGAAGCTCATAGGCAAATTCCTAGACTTTGTAGCATGGTTATTTAGATGTGCAGAAAATGATAAAATAAGGTGATTTGATAAAATCTGCCATTATGTTGAGTATAGTAAATAAACTGTGGAATTAAGCTTTGTGGAAAAAAGAATTCAAAGTAGACCTGGTGGTCCCAAGGGGCCATTTGGTTAGAAGCATGCTCAGCGGGGTTAAGGTACTGACTTCTCTAGCTACAGCCAGCCCATTATTCACTCATATATGTAATAACATATGCCACAAAATTAACTTATTCCTATTATTTATCTCCAGGCCCTCTGCAAGTATCAAAAATATTGGAGAGGGCCTTGAAGAAAAAATCAACACTTTACATACATTACGCACATATACAAACACTCACACACATATACCTCTCTTTCTCCCTCTCCCTCTCTCTCTCCTTCCATCCACATATATGTCATTCTCTATTTTTTAAATGAGAAAACAAGAGCCCTGAGAAGTTGAGTGAGTTGTCCAAAATCAAGTAAGATCAAATCTGACAGGTAAAAAAATTGCATCTGCTTGTTGTTTTAATTTGTATTTCTTTAAATGTGAGTGCAGTTGAGAATCTTGTTTTATATATTTTTATCTATGATTTTTTCCTTTGAATTTTCTCTTCATATCCTGGTCCCATTAAAAATTACCTTTTTATACTCAAGAAAAAAACTCTGAAACATCAAGAGAATTAATTAATATTTTAAGCCATGTATGAAGGTAGCTATGTATTAATTTCTAAGGATATTATAGGAACAAATGAACAGGTCTTCATTTTAGAACTGTAACATAAATGCTATAAATATCTTTCCTTTATATTCATTCCATTCATTCCAAGATTGTTGCTGGTGTATTTTTCACACCAGTGTGACATTCTTAATGGATGGAAAACATGGTAACTGCCCCTGACTGTGATATTTCTGTTTCCCACCACTGGGCACTAGCCCTGCCATCTCCTCCTCCCAGGTCTAACCTGTGCATGGGGCTCTACTTTGGCATATAAATTCTACAGGACTCTTTCTAACGCTACGACCCTTGATATTCACAAAATGATGCCAGTGGCCTGAGAACCTACACTATTGATCATTAATCGACAAGGATTCTCTGACTGTGCTTCTACTATCTATAATGATTCTAATCATAATAGTCATTTATCAAGAGCTGAATATATGCCAAACCAATGAGAAGTTCTTTACATAGATTACCCTCCAGTTCCCCATTTCATGAGAGTACTCTATTTCCTATTGCTTCCTGTATCAGTTTGTTAAGTAGTTTTCAAGGCATTTGTCTATTACATCAAAATTTTCAAATTTATTGGTACATAGTTGTTCATGACATCTTCTTACTGTTTCTCTAATGTCTCTAATATCTACATGATAGTCTTTTTTCATTCCTGATCTCAGTAAGTTTTGTCTTCTGCCTTTCTCTCTTGACCACCTTACCCAGGAGTTAATAAAATTATTAATCTTTTCAAAATCTACTTTTGGCTTTGTTAAATTTCTCTATGATGCATCTGGTTTTTTATTTCATTAATTTCTGCCCTCATGTTTAATATTTTGTCCTTTCTACTTTCATGGATTTAAAATTTTCTTGAGATGGAAGCTTAGGTGATTGATTTTAGCTTTTCTTCTTTTATAATATATGCATTTAAGATTATAATTTTCCTTCTAAGAGCTACTTTAGCTGCATTCCATAATTTTTATTTATTATATTGTTATTATGATAAAGTTTTCGAAGTTCTTTATCTCATTCATGATTTCATTGTTGATCCATCATTACTTAGGATAAGTAATGGAATATTTCATTTCCAATCATTTGGAGATTTTCTACTTATCCTTTTGTTACTGTTTCTAATTTAATTTAATGTAGCCAGAGAGCACACTCTGAATGATTTAAATCCTCTGAAATGTGTTGAAGATTTGCTTTGGGCCCTGCATTATTCCATTCAGGCAAAATTCCATTCCAGTTGGAACAACTGTATATTCTACATTTGTTAGCTGTAGTGTTCTATATATGTTACTTAGGTTAAGTTCATTAACTGCTCAGATCTCTCTAACTCTACTGATTTTCTCTATGGTTGTTCTATTAGTTATTAAAAGAACTGTGTTCAAATCTCAGTGATCATAAATTTGTCACTTTTAGTTTAGCAAGTTTTCAGCTTTTATTGTTTGGTAATGTTTTTAGGTCTACATAAAAATGAGCATAGTTATATCTTACTATTGTATTGACCTCTTAATCATTATGAAATGGCCATCTTAATCTGTGATAATTCTTCTTGCATCAAAGTCCACTTTATTATTATTATTAATATTTATTAATATTATAAAAGAATATTGATAAAGCTATACTAATAATAAACAGTACTATACTAATAACATACTATTGCATGTAAGATATTTTAAATTTCTTTTGCTGTCAAACTTTGTGTCTTAATATATAAAGTGGGTCTCTTGAGAGCAGTATATATATATTTTAAATCCAGCCTGTTAAGTTTGGCTTTTAGTAGGAGAATTTAGACAATTTATATTTAATTACTAATATATTTGGATTTAAAACATTATCTTGCAATTAGTTTTTAATTTATCCAACTTATTCTTTTAGTGATTATAGCAAACTGTATGCCCTTGATTTACCAGAATCATCTTAAATGGGTACTTTTGCAATATCCTGGACAATGCACAGACTCAAAATATTTTAACTCCATTTACTCTCTTTTCATTTTTGTGCTATTTTAATTCTACTTTTATTTTAAATCCCAGAATACACTATTATTATTGTTGTTTTTTTAATATCTTTATTGCTGTATAATTGCTTTACAATGGTGTGTTAGTTTCTGCTTTATAACAAAGTGAATCAGCTATACATCTATATATATATATATCCCCATATCTCCTCCCTCTTGCATCTCCCTCCCACCCTCTCTATCCCACCCTTCTAGGTGGTCACAAAGCACCGAGCTGATCTCCCTGTACTATGTGGCTGCTTCCCACTAGCTATTTTACGTTTTGTAATGTATATTTGTCCATGCCACTCTCTCACTTTGTCCCATTATTATTGTTTTTTATGGTCAATATTTATTTATACTTGGCAACACATTCACTCTTTCCAGTGTTTTTCATTCTGTCCTTCCTTATGTTGCTTACATCTAGAATACTTTTCTGACTAAAAAGTTTACCTTACAATTGTTTTTTTAAATGAATCTTCTGCAAATAAATTCTATAAATTTCTGATTGTGTCAATATACCTTTGCTTTCATTTTTAAAAATTTTACTGAAGTATACTTGATTTACAATGTTGTGTTAATTTCTGCTGTACAGCAAAGTGATTCAGTTATATATATACATATATTCTTTTTCATATTCTTTTCCATTATGGTTTAGCACAGGATACTGAATATGGTTCCCTGTGCAATACAGTAGGACCTTGTTGTTTAGCCATCCTATATATACTAGTTTGCCTCTGCTAATCCCAAACTCCCAATCCTTCCCTCCCCCACCCTCTCCTCCTTGGCAACTGCAAGTCTATTCTCTATGTCAGTGAGTCTGTTTCTGTTTCATGGATAGGTTCATTTGTGTCATATTTTAGATTCCACATGTAAGTGATATCATATGGCATTTGTCTTTCTCTTTCTGACTACTTTGCTTTGTATGATAATCTCTAGGGTCATTCATGTTGCTGCAAATGGAATTATTTCATTCTACTTTATGGCTGAGTAATATTCCCTTGTATATACCATTGTATATACCACATCTTCTTTATCCATTCCTCTGTTGATGGACATTTAGGTTGTTTCCATGTCTTGGCTATTGTAAATAGTGCTGCTATTAACACAGTGTTGCATGTATCTTTTCGAATTATAGGTTTGTCTGAGTATATGCCCAGGAGTGGGATTGCTGGATCATATGGTAGCTCCATTTTTAATTTTTTGAGGAAATTCCACAATGTTTTCCATAGTGGCTGCACCGATTTACATTACCACCAACAGTGTAAGAGGCTTCCCTTTTCTCCATAACTTCTCCAACATTTATTATTTGTAGACTTTGTAATGATGGCCATTTTGACCTGTGTAAGGTGGTACCTCACTGTAGTTTTGATTTGCATTTCTCTAACAATTAGTGATGATGAGCATCTTTTCATGTGCCTGTTGGGCAAATGGTATGTTTTCTTTGGAGAAATGTCTATTTAGGTCTTTTGCCCACTTTTCTAATGGGTTTTTTGCTGTTGCTGTTATTGAGTTGTATAAACTGTTTGCAATTTTGGAAATTAAGCCCTTGTCAGTCACGTCATTTGCAAATATTTTCTTCCAGTGCATAGGCTGTCTTTTCGTTTTGCTTGTGGTTTCCTTTGCTGTGCAAAAGCCTGTAAGTTTGATTTGGTCCCATTTGTTTATTTTTGTTCTTATTTCTATTGCCTTGGGAGACTTACCTAAGAAAACATTGTTATGATTTATGTCAGAGAATGTTCTGCCTATGATCTCTTCTAGGAGTTTTATGGTGTCATCTTTTATGTTTAAGTCTTTAAAGCCATTTGAATTTATTTTTGTGTATGGTGCGAGGGTGTGTTCTAAGTACATTGATTTACATGTGGCTGCCCAACTTTTTCAACACAAATTACTGAAGAGACTGTCTTTTCCCCATTGTATATTCTGGCCTCCTTTGTCAAAGATTAAATGTCCATAGGTGGTGGGTTTATTTTTGGGCTCTCTATTATGTTCCATTGATCCATACATCTGTTTTTGTGCCAATACCACACTGTTTTGATTACTGTAGCTTCGTAGTATTGTCTTAAGTCTGGAAGGGTTATGCCTCCTGCTTTGTTCTTTTTCCTAAGGAATGCTTTGGCAATTCTGGGTCCTTTATGGTTCCATATAAATTTTAGAATTATTTTTTTCTAGTTCTGTGAAAATGTCATGGATAATTGGATAGAGATTGCTTTAAATCTGTAGATTGCTTTGGGTAGTATGGTCATTTTAACAATATTAATCCGAGAGCAATCTGAGAGCATAGGATATCTTTCCATTTCTTTGAATCAACTTCAATTTCCATTATCAATGCTTTGTAGTTCTCAGCATATAAGTCTTTCACCTCCTTGCTAAGGTTTATTCCTAAGTATTTTATTTGTACTTTTTACTGTGATTTTAAAATAAATTGTCTGTTTACATTCCCTTTCTGCTATTTCATTATTAGTGTAAAGAATGCAACCGATTTCTGCATGTTAAGTTTTTTTAAAATACATTTTTAAATTAATTAATTAATTATTTTTGGCTGCATTGGGTCTTTTTTTTTTTTTTAACATCTCTATTGGAGTATAATTGCTTTACAATGGTGTGTTAGTTTCTGCTTTATAACAAAGTGAATCAGCCATACATATATATATATATCTCCATATCTCCTTCTTCTTGTGTCTCCCTCCCACCCTCCCTATCCCACCCCTCTAGGTGGACACAAAGCACTAAGCTGACCTCCCTGTGCTGTGTGGCTGCTTCCTACTAGCTAGCTGTTTTACATTTGATAGTGTATATATGTCCATGCCACTCTCTCACTTCGTCCTAGCTTAACCTTCCCCCTCCCCATTTTCTCAAGTCCATTACTGTATATGGGCTTTCTCTAGTTGCGGCGAGCAGGAGCTACTCTTCGTTGCAGTGCATGGGCTTCTCATTGCAGTGGCTTCTCTTGTTGTGGAGCATGGGCTCTAGGTGGGTGGGCTTCAGTAGTTGTGGCTCGCGAGCTCTAGAGAGCAGGTTCAGTACTTGTGGCATACGGGCTTAGCTGCTCCATGGTATGTGGGATCTTCCCAGACCAGGGCTTGAACCTGTGTCCCCTGAGTTGGCAGGTGAATTCTTAACCACTGTGCCACCAGGGAAGTCCTTACATGCTAATTTTGTATCCTGATTTTCTAATTCTCTTAAGTGGTGGGTTAGTTTGTCTACTTGAGATTTTTCTTGTTTTCTAAAGAAGGCCTGTATTGCTATCAACTTCCTTCTAAGAATTGCTTTCAATTCATCTCATTGATTTGGTATGGTTGTGTTTTCATTGTGATTTGCCTCAAGGTATTTTTTAGTTTCTTCTTTGATTTCATCGTGAACTCATTGGTTTTTTAGTAGCATGTTGTTTAGTCTCCATGTAACTGTTTTTTCCTTGTTTCTTTTTCTGTGGTTGATTTCTAGTTTCATGCCACTGTGGTCAGAAAATATGTCTGCAATAATTTCTATACTCTTAAATTTGTTGAGGCTTGTTTTGTGTCCTAGTATGTGGTCAATCCTAGAGAATTTTCCATGTGTACGTGAAAAGAATGTGTATTCTGCTTTTTTTGGGGTGTAATGTCCTGAAAAGTATCAATTAATTCTAACTGTTCTATTGTATCATTTAGGATCTCTGTTGCCTTATTGATTTTCTGTCTCGAAGATCTCTCCATTGGTGTGAATGGGGTGTTAAACTGTCCTAATATTATTGTATTCCCATCAATTTCTCCCTTTATGTCTGTTAGTATTTGGTTTACGTATGTGGGTGCTCCTAAACTGGGCATATAATGTGGATGAAAGTAATATCCTCTCCCGTATTGATTCTTTTGTCATTTACAGTTTCCTTCTTTATCTTTCTTTATAGCCTTTGTCTTAAAGTCTATTTTGTCTGATACGAGTATTGTGACCCCCACTTTCTTGTCATTTCTGTTTGCATGAAATATCTTTTTCCATCCCCTTACTTTCAATCTATGTGTGTCCTTTGACCCTAAAGTTGGTCTTTTGTAGGGAGCATATGGTAAGCTCTTTTTTTTTTAACCAATCTGCCATTCTGTTTCTTTTGATTAGAGCATTTTGTCTATTGACATTTAAGGTAATTATTGATAGATATGTATTTATCACCATCTTAAACCCTGTTTTCCATTGATTTTATATTTCTTCTTTGTCTCTTTTTCTTTTTCCTCTTGTGGTTTGATGATTTTCTTTTTTATTATGCTTATTTTTTTCTTGTTTTGTTTTTTGTGAATCTATTGTATGTTTTTGATTTGTCGATACCCTGTTTTTCAAGTATATTAACCCCTTCCTATATGTACTTGCTTTAGACTGGTAGTCATATAAGCTCAAACACATTATAGGAAAAAAAAAATCTACATTTTTAAACTTCCTCCTCCACATTTTATGATTTTGCTGTCCTCTTTTTACATCTTCATGTTAATCCTTTTGCCCTGCATTGTGTTTGTCACCACTTTCACAGAAATTTTTTGATTTTTAAAAAAATTTCTGTGCTGGCTTATTTAAGCAATTTACTGTCCAGTTATGATTTTTCTCTTTCCTATGGATTCTTACTTCTTTTCTATTTAGAGAAAACCTTTCAATGTTTCCTTTAGGATAGGTATTCTTTTACTTTTTGCTTGTCTGAGAATTTTTTTTTTTATCTCTCCTATTCTAAATGATAATCTTGCTGGGTAGAGTATCATAGGTTGCAGAGTTTTCCCTTACAGGACTTTGAATATATCTTGCCACTCCCTTCTGGCCTGTATCATTTCTGTAGAGAAATAAGCTGATAGCCTTATGGGGGCTTCTGTTGTAATGAACTTTGTTTTTCTCTTGCTGCCTTTAGAATCCTCTCTTTAACTTTTGCCATTTTTATTATAATATGTCTTTATTATAATAGGTAGGTCTGTTTGAATTTATCTTGTTTGGGGCCCTCTGTGCTTCCTGTACATGGATATGTTTCCTTATTTAGGTTTGGTAACTTTTCAGCCATAATTTCTTCAAATACATTTTCAATACCCTTTTCTCTTTCTTCTATTATGCATATGTTGGCATGATTTATATTATCCCAAAGGTCTCTTATACTGTTTCTTTCTTTCTTTCTTTTTTTCATTTGGCTTTCTGTCTGCTGCTCTGATTGGGGATTTCATCTTGCAGACCACTTATTTGTTCTTCTGCATTATCCATTCTGCTATTCATTGCCTTTAGCTCAGCTTTTGCCTTGGCGAATGAGTTCTCTAAGTTTTTCTGGTTCCTCCTTATAGTTTCTAGTTCCTTTGATAGTAATCTGCCTTTGTATCAATAGTCCTTCTTAATTCCTTCAGTATTTTCATTATCTCTTTTTTGAACTCTATGTCTATTATACTGAAGAGGTCTGTTTCATTGCTCTTTCAGGGGAATTCTCTCGATCTTTTAATTGGGAGTGGTTCCTCTGCTTCTTTATTTTACTTATATTTATCTTGCTCTATGAGTTTAGGAGAAACAATTATCTACTGTGGTCTTGGAGGACTATATTTATGTAGGAGCATCCCTGTGTAGCCTGTGTGAGTTTAACATTTTTTGGTGTGAGGGTAGTTTTTAGTGTTGATGCCTGTCACCTCCTTCCTCAGTGTATCCTGATCATTATTCCCTTGATAGGCGGTGTGACTGGTGTTGTGGTGACGAGAGCCTGCACTGAGTATTCAGTGGAGCCTCCTCTTTGCTCTGTGGTTGTCACAGCCCTGTCAGGGGCCAGGTCTGCTCCCTAGTTGTTGGAGTAGTAGCCACCAAAACCATTTCTGAGCTGTGTTTCTGAGCCGCAGTGCGAGGTGGGCAGAATTGGAGCACTCCCATTGGGAGAGGTGCCACTGAGTATTCCTCTGCCAGAGCTGTTCACCAGTGAGTGTGCTCTGTTGTGTCACCTGTCATCCACTGTGTGGGCTCACAAAGTACACTATTGTTGGCACTGCCCTTGGCCCCATCTCAACCTTGGGAATGCCAGCAATCTCTCAGGTGCTGTTTTCTCAAGGCCACCAGTGTAGACCCACTGATGTCAGGTCCCAGGACTGCAGTAGTCATGCACCTGGATCCATTGTGGGAGCTATGGAGGCAGCTCAGACTGTGGCCCAGCCCACAAAGCCCACCACTACTAAGAGCAGATCTGTCCCACCCATGAAAGCACCCACTGTCCCCTCAGATATCCTGCAAGTGCTGAATTTACAAAGCCAGTGGCAGAGGTGTAAATCCATGGCTCACGCAGCTGTGGGGAGAGATTTCAGTCCTGCTTCCTATGTTGCACAGACCCTGGCCCTCAGCTGTGGTTGCAGCCCTGCTTCTGCATGAAGGCAACCCACTGGCATCTGTTCCTGAAGCCCACCAAGGCAGCAGCTGGGGCTTGGGAGCCTACTGAGGAAGGGGCCCCTGAGACAGTGGCTGGGGTGGACTCTACCAGAGCACAAGGAGGTGGGGGCTCACATGTGGAGAAAGAGGCTGTTATGGCAGCCCCTCCCTTCCCTTTGTGTTCTACTTAACAATGGCACTTTGCTTCTTTGGTGAGACTGGGCTTCCCCCACAAACAACCCTGGTTGCAACTGTACCATACTCCAGCCCCTTCAGGCTGTCTCAGTGTAGCTGACAGCAGTCATCTTCCCAGGTCTGTCTTCTAAACCCCGAGTTTCAGCACCCAGTCCCCACCCATACCAGAGGATGTGCATCTCAGGCTGGGGCACACAGGGTGGTGGCATGACAGTCTATGCAGGTCTCTCTCTGTTCTGTTTACCACAAACAGGTTTCTGTGCTCTCCTCCGAGCCTTTGAAGCCCCTTTCTGTCCCAGCTGATCTCCCCACCAGTGAGGGGGCTTCTCAGTATGTGGGAACCTTTCCTCTTTTTCAACTCCCTCCCAGGAGTACAGGTTTTGTCGTGCTTCCTCTTTTTTTTTTTTCTTTCATCCTACCTAGTTACCTGGAGATCTTTCTTGTCCATTCCAGGGTTTGAGGCCTTCAGCTAGTGTTCATTAGGTGTTCTCTTAGAGTTGTTCCATTTGTAGATGTATTTTTAAAATATTTATGGGTGAAGGTGAGTTTCATGTCCTTCTACTCGGCCATCTTGATTGGAGCCTCTTGCTTTCATTTTTGATGCATAGAATTTCAGGTTAGTTATTATTTTCCTTCAGCACATTACAGATGTCATTATATTATCTTTTGGCTTCCATAGTTCTGTTGAAAATGAGTTATCATTTTCATTGTTCTTTGGACGTAATAAGTCATTTTTTCCTGTTGGTTTAAAATGTTTTTCTCTTTCTCTTCAGTTTCTATCAGCTTTTCTATAATATGGTTAGGTACACTTTTCTCTGTGTTTATCTTTCTTGGTGTTTGTAGAATACCTTGATGTCATTTGTTAGTTTTAGAAAATTTATGAACAGTATATCTTCACTTCATCCTATTCTCAGTTTCCTAGAGTTCTTGAATACTAATGTTAGACTTCTTAACCACGTTTTATATATCTCTTTTGCTCTCTTGTGTGTTTTCCATCTGTGATATACATCTATGGATATGTTCTACTGACTAATAATTCATTAATCCTCTCTTCTTTTGGGTCTAATCTGAAAACATTGCTAAGTTAATTCTAAACTGCAGCTTTAGTAGTTTTCAGTTCTAGAATTTCCATTTGATTTTTTGGGAACAGATTCTAATGCACTGGTGAAATTCTCCATCTTGTTACCTATTTCTTTAAACACACTAATTATAGTGATGTCAAAGTCCCTCTCTATTATTTGGATCTCTGTAGATTTGATATTAATGTCTTTTTCTTGTCTTGGCTCTCAGTTATTTGTCCCTGTGCCTGGAATGTCTGGTAATTTCTGATTGAACAATGGACTTTGTGTAGAAAAATTCCACTTTTGTCTCCTCAGTCCAGTGATATGCTAGCAAAGTCTAGGCCTCTGTTTTCTGTTTGACCTCTATTCTCTGAGCTGGTAATTGACAAATGCCTAAAAAAAAAAGTTGGTAGTAAATACAAGGTTCATTATGATGGAAATTTCTTCTCTCAGATCTAGGCCCCACAAGGACTGGGTGCCTTAATTGCTTTATGACACATTCAAATAGCTTTCTTCTTTGTGATTGCTTTTTATCCAGCCCTCATATGAAACATAATTTCCTCATTTCTGAGGCCCTTCTTCTTTTTAAGGAGTTTATATCTAAAGGCTCTAACTTTGGAGATAATTCTAGTCTCTGTCCAATTATTACTATTTGTGTTGCTTTTAACTTTCATTCTTGCTAAAAACAAATTCAATTACCTGCTGCAGAGTATTAAAAACACTCATGTACTGGATGGCTACACTTTCTGCCTCATTCTGCAGGAAGTAAAGATAGTAGACTCTTGTACATATCTTTCTACAGGGGTATGTTTTAGTGGGTGTTCACTGCTGAAGGGATATTTCTGTGGAAGACTATGTAGTGTTTTGAAAGAAAGATATGAGGTGGCAGAGTAAAGCTGTTGGGCAAAATCAGTATTGCATTAAATGACGAGCTCTTACTGTATCTAGGACCACTTCCTGACGATGTGCAATTCTGAGCTATTTTATTTTTTAAAAATATTTTATGTTATTTAAACAAAAACAAACAAAAAAACAAGCCAGGTCATTCATTTCTCCCACCCTCTGCCACCCAGAAGTGAAATTGCTGGGTCCTATGGTAGTTCTATTTTTAATTCTTTGAAGAGCCTCTGTACTGTCTTCCACAGTGGTTGCAACAATTTACATCTCATCCATCAGTGTTTGAGGGTTCCCTTTTCTCCATATCCTTGCCAATACTGGTTATTCTTCTCTTTTTGATAATAGCCATTCTAAGGTATGGGGTATCTCATGGTGGTTTTGATTTGTATTCTTTTATGATTAATGATGTGGAGCATCTCCTCATGTACTTGCTGGCCATCTCTATGTCTTCTTTGGAAAAATGTCTATTCAGATCTTCTGCCCATTTTTAACTCATATTATTTATTTATTTATTTTTGCTATTAAGTCCTTTATATATTTTGGATATCCACCCCTTATCAAGAGATATGATTTGCGATTATTTTCTCCAGTTCAGTAGGTTGCTGTTTCACTTTATTGATGGTTTCCTTTGCTGTGCAAAAGCTTTCAGTTTGATGTAGTTCCACTTGTCTATTTTTGCTGTTGTTGATTTTGCTTTTGGTATCAGATTAAAAAAAAGTCATCACCAAGACCTATGTGAAGAAGCTTACCACCTATGTTTTCTGCTAGGAGTGTTATGATTTCAGGTCTTATGTTCAAGGTTTTATCTTTTGCATGTGGCTGTCCAATTTTCCCAATACCATTTATTGAAGAGGCTGTCTTGCCCATTGTATATTCTTGGCTCCTTTGAAATTAACTGACCATCTATGTATGGATTTATTTCTGAGTTCTCTACTCTGTTCCATTGGTCTATGTGTTTGTTTTTATGCCAATACCCTATTGTTTCCATTACTATAGCTCCGTAATATCATTTGAAATCAGAGAGTGTAATGTCTCCAGCTTTGTTCTTCTTTCTTAGAGTCTTTGTGGCTTTTTGGAGTCTCTGTGGTTCCATACACATTTTAGAATTGTTTGGTCTATTTCTCTGAAAAATACCATTGGAATTTTGATAGGGATTGCATTGTACTTGTAGATTACTTTGGGTGATATGGACATTTTAACCATATTAATTCTTCTAATCTATGAACATGGATTTTTTTCCATTTATTTGTGACTTCTTCAATTTCTTTCATTACTGACTTTCTAACTTTCAATATACAGGTCTTTCACCTCCTTGGTGAAATTTATTCCTAGGTATTTTATCCTTTTTGATGTAATTGTAAATGGGACTGCTTAACAACTTCTCTTTCCAATAGTTCATTATTACTGTAAAGAAATGCAACAGAGTTTTCATACTGATTTTGTATCTTGCAACCTAGCTGAATTTATTAGTTCTAACAGTTTTTTTTGATGGAGTTTTTAGGGTTTTCTATATATAATATCATGTCATCTGCAAATAATGACAGTTTTATTTCTTCCTTTTCAATTTGGATGCCTTTTATTTCTATTTCTTGCCTAGTTGCTCTGGCTAGGATGTCCAATATTATGTTGAATAAAAGTGGTTAGAGTGGACAACTTTGTCTTATTCTTTATCTTAGAGGAAAAGCTTTCAGCTTCTTACCATTGAGTATTATGTTAGCTGTGGGTTTGTCATATATGACCTTTATTATGTTGATGTACTTTCTCTATTTACTCGTTTGTTAAGAGTTACCATAAATGGATGCTGATTTTTATTAAATGCTTTTTCTACATCTATTGACATGATCATATGTTTCTTATCATTCATTTTGTTAATGTGGTGTATCACACTGACTAATTTGCCAATGTTGAACCACCCTTGCATCCTTGTAATAAATCCCACTTGATCATGGTGCATGATCTTTTTAATATAATATTGAATTTAGTTTGCTAATATTTTGTTGAGGATTTTTGCATCTAGTGTTCATCAGGGATATTGGCCTGTAATTTTTTCTTGTGGTATCTTCATATGGTTTTGGTATCAGGGTATAATGCTGATTAGTTGAAAGAGTTCCATCTTCTATTTTTTGAAAGAGTCTGAGAAGAACTGGTATTCATTCTCCTTTGAATGTTTGGTAATATTCACCAGTGAAGCCATCTGGTTCTGGAATTTTGTTTGTTGGGAGGCTTTTGATTACTGATTTAATTTCCTTGCTAGTAATTGTTATGTTCATATTTTCTATTTCATCATGATTCAGTCTTGGTAGGTTGTTATACATTTCTAGGGATTTATCCATTTCTCCTAGCTTGCCCAGTTTGTTGGCATACGATTGTTCATAGTAGTCTCTTATGACCCTTTGTATTTCTGTGGTATTGGTTATAATAGCTCCTCTTTCATTTCTGATTTTATTTGAACCTTCTTTATCTCTCTCTTTTTTTTTTTGGTGAGTCTAAAGATTTGTCAGTTTTGCATATCTTTTTGAAGAACCAGCTCTTAGTTTCATTGATATTTTCTATTGTCTTTTCATCCTCTATTTCATTTATTTCTGCTCTAGTATTTATTCCCTTCCTTCTACTAACTTTGGGCTTCATTTGTTCTTCTTTTTCTAGCTCCTTGAGGTGTACAGTCAAGTTGTTTGAGACTTTTCTTGTTTCTTGAGGTAGGCATTTATCACTATAAACTTTCCTCTTAGAACTGCTTTTACTGCATTTCATAAATTTTGGTGTGTTACATTTCCATTTTTGTTTGTCTTAGGGTATTTAAATTTTTCTCTTAATTGCTCTGTGATACATTCAATAGCTTTCTTTTGTGTGATTGTATTTTTATCCAGATTTTATAGTTCTCTGCAGGAAGATTAGTCTGAAACAAGCTAGTCTCTCAAAGTCCTTCTCAGTGATTCTAAGGCTATTAATTCTTTTGCAGCCCCATTATTGAAAGGCTGTTTTATTTCTTATACTTCCAGCACCTCAGAGCTAGAAAGTAAAGTAAAGTGCTCCTTACTCTCTTTTGTTACTTCCAAACTATTTTTCCTTCAACTCAAAATCTCAAACTACACTGAGATGATATAAGCTACACTATTCATGATATTTGGCTATATTCCCCATTACTAATGCTTGCTGCTATCCTTTTTCAACCTCCTTGTTCTGTCATCCATTAAAGGCTCTAATTAATTGCTTTCTCTATTCCTCACCACCATCACTCCTGCACTATTGTCACTGATTTGAACAACCACAAAGATAACTCATGCAGTGCTCTTAGCTACTTTGCCCTCATACCTCCATTGATCTTTTCCTTTTTTTCCTTTAGTAATAACCCACTCCCATAGTACCCTAGACTTTATTACCAGTAACTGTACATTTGAAATGACAATTTTAAGACTCACAGCTTCTGTCCTCTTCTTCCTCTCTTTCCAGCTCATTTGCATTAGCCCACCCTCCCCACTTCCTGCCACTGCTTTGCCCTCATGAAGATTTCCAAATCATTGACCTTACCACTTTTTCACTGTCCGTCACACAATTCTTGTGGTTTCTTCCCTCTTTATCAAGTTTATCTTTCATGGTCATCTCTCTTTCTGTAACATTTCATCATGATTCATCATAAATAGCCATTTAAATTTAAAATTATGATTACAAACCTCTAATGGACACTGAATGCTACCAGACAATCCTTTTAGTTTCTCTGAAAAGTTTGATTTCTATCTCCCCCTATAGCCACCTCTCCATTTCTTTGTTTCTCCTATAGCAAAATGTTTGGAATGAGTTATCAGTACTTGCTCTACTTCTTTGCCTAACCTCTCATTTTTAATCCACTTCAATCTGGCTTATCTTGCCCTTGTTAAATTCACCAAAGAACTCTATGATGTCAAATCCAATGGCTCCTTTTCTATTCTTAGCTAACTTTAGTTCTCAGCAAGGTTAAACAAGACCTTTCTCTCCTTCTTCTTTCTCCTACCTCACTTGTTCCTCCTACTTGTTCCTATGTCCCATTGCAAAGCTATACTCACTCTTGTGAGAACCTTATCCAGCTCTACGGCTGTAAATATTATCCTTATACTGATGATTCCTCAAATCATATCAGACTCTTCTTTGAGCTTTAGACTCATAGGAGAGGTCAGACCTAAAATAATGTCTCTACTTGCATTTTAATAAGCACAAAATAGAGTATATATGTCCCAAACAGAGCTCTTTATGTTCCCCAAATATCACACTTATTTTTTCTATTACCTTTCTCATCTCATGAAATGGTAACACCTTCCATTCAGTTGCTCGGCCTAAAACTCTCAGGGTCATCCTTCATTTCTCTTTCCCTCAACCCCATTCCCACAGCCAGTGCCTAATCAAGGTC
This sequence comes from Delphinus delphis, assembly GCF_949987515.2. Taxonomy (NCBI): domain Eukaryota; kingdom Metazoa; phylum Chordata; class Mammalia; order Artiodactyla; family Delphinidae; genus Delphinus; species Delphinus delphis. Next base: position 155,543,606 of record NC_082683.1, read on the forward strand.
TTCCAGTTCTAGATGCAAAATATATTTTGAATATGTTTATTTCTTTCTACCTTCATTAGTTCAGGCCATCTTTATCTCTTGCTGCGGGTAAACCAACAGTCCCACTAACTTGTTTCCCTGCCTTAACAACAGCCAAAATGATATATTTAAAAATCTAAATCAGATCAAGTCATATCCATCATTGCCTCATCAATGGTACAGTGTAAGAGCACAATAAATATTTGTTAAAAGAAGGAAACAATAAATAAATGGATGATGGAGAAAGCAACTTGCTCGAGGTCCTAGAGGTAGATTAAAACTTGAGTCTGTCCTTTTTCATCAAGATAAACACTTTTACCTGGGAAACAGGAATGGTACCAGCCTTCATTCTTCAGCTTGTCTTGCTAAGAACAAACAACGATGCTTTGCCAAATTTCAAAATATTATAGATATTATAAAATAGCTACATTTTATTCATTGTAGTAAAGCAATCAGATTTCTTAGAATTTTTTTCATTTAATTTAATTTAGGAGGCACGGGAGCTAAGCAGAAGAGGATGGATGTTTTTGTAATTTTTTAAGGTCTCTGCCAAATATGTAATTTACAAAGATCCAACAATATTAACTAAAATCACATGCATGGAGCTTTCTGCCAAGAATTAGCACAATAAATATCTTTTATCGCTGACTAACCATGAGGCCTTAGGCACATGATTTTACCTTTCCATGTCTCAGTTTCCTTATCTGAAAAGTGGAAATAATAATAGCATCTACGTCCTAGGGATGCCTGAAGGTTAAACGAGAATACAGTTAAATTACTTAGAACAACACCTGATTGTTAGTTGCAACTACTATTATTAACTATAATTATATTGCAAATGTACCTAAGGTTTTTTGGTTTGTTTCTTACAGTAAATGTTTTGATAAGTGAAGGGACTTTTAATAAATCCTATTATTACCCTCAATCTGGAGGTTTTCTAGCATGTCAACAGTTTAATACATATCCCATCTCTTGGTGATTATAAGCAGCTTTTCATTATTGGAGAGTCTGTGCCTCATCACTTTTTCTTTAGCCCCTTAAAAGCTCATTCCCCACTCTTTCACTCATCAAAGAATCAACATAAATGTGGCAAAAATGGCTTCTCAAGCAATTTGATCGTGGTAACTAAACAGAGTCCTGAAAGAGTAAAAACAAGGAAAGGAGGCATCTGAGGCTGCCAGACAGACAGCTTGCTGGTGGATCTGCACATGCTGAACACATATGGCAGGTGCCTGCTGGTGACTTATGAGAAGTCTGTAAAGACTGGGCTGGGGGAAGGTTTGGAGGGAGCGGGGGTGGGAGGCTTAGGTGGAAAAAGGCGGTTTAAAGAGTCTGTGGCCAAATCAGTCAGAGAAGCAGGGACCTAGAGTACGTACAACTTTTGCCTGGAATCCAGAAATGGATGACATCCTCAGTTTCTCCTAAAGGGCAAATAAAAGGAGGTAGATTTTAACTGCAGCCATGAAGACAAAGGGTGTACACTGGGGTGTACAGCTTAGAGCTAAATCAGGGGACATAGAAATGCATAATTCAGGAAGAGATGTTTATTATTACAGGAGCCCACTCTTAGTTTAGGAGAGCTAAAATCAAGTCTTGTCCATAAATTCAAGTCAGTAAATATTTACTGAGCACTAGCAGTTTTATACACACCAGGGAATTCAACTCAATTCACCAACCCAATGCCTTCCAGTTCAGGGCACTGTGGAAGGGATGATAGAAGAGGGGCATGGAGTTTTAGGAACTCTTCCTGGGCCGGCTTCTATCCATTCTGGACCTTCTACAGATGAAGGCCTCTCTGCCACCCACAAAATCAAAAGGCAGGTGTACATGTCAGAGCTCTTCCGTTTCTCTGCCAAGGCAACACTTACTAAAAAAGTAATTTAGCACATCCTAAAACTCTTCTGTTAAAGATTCAATAGAGTTTTTGCTTTTTAAACTGAAACACTGAAATATTGTGTCTATTCACATCCCATGTACTTCCTGGATTGTAAAACTAATATATAAGTTCCTCAAAACTGTAATTTTTTTGAACATCAGATGGTATATCCATTTTCTGATCTTAATATAGTTGAGGAGACAAAGGAGCAGCTTTTCTCTGTTCCTTAAAGCTCCCAAATTTTCTGGACCATTTTCCAAGTCTCACAACATATTCAGAATGAGTATATTTTTCATTTGAGATTTAATATATGCATATTTTACCTGATATGGTGTGTCAGCTTCTGGTTGGGCACGGGATGTCTTGGGAGAGAGAAAATGCTCATTGAAGCCATTCTTTATGAGAGCATGGGAAATAAGGGATACACTCTGCACCCCTAACCTGCAGTTTAATATGATGATGTACCCGGCAGAGGAACTTCATCAGTAAGCACTTAAACTGCCCCAGAGTACTCAGAATGTGGCAGAGGTGATCCAGGAAGGTTTGCTTCCTGATCATGGAAACAGGAGACATACATGGGAACAACTAGGAGGCAGAACAACAGCATCTAATTAAGTTATAGAATATGTGACTTGGGTTAAATACTGATAGAAATACAAACATAGGAAAAACTCACAGGGTACTTAAGCTAGCAAGAACAGATTCACCCTGCCAAGTGTTGGCTTTAAATAAGTGCAGATACACACAACTCTCTTATAGAATCATGGGTTTAGAGAACATTGAGGGGATAAGTATAACCAGGGTGTGATTTCCACCTGCTATTAGGGATTAAGGTATTGGAAGGGAGTGTCACTTCCTTTTGGAGAATGGGCTACTGAAAATTCAGCATAGCTCAACATTGTTCTGAGATTTCAAGGGTCAAGACCTCAGCTTCTCTTGATGCCTTAGTAGGTGGCCAAGTACTGTCTGTTGAATGCATATTACTTCTGAGCTATGAGCAGTTCCAAACAAAGATATCTTTTCCCATGTGTGGTCTCAGTGACAGCCAATCAGAAAATAAAGTTCTAGCTGAGTCTCCAAATCAAAGAAGATGAATACCAAAACTCAGAAATTCAAATGAAACTCAGAAACTTAATTAACCTCATATTACTTTCAAAATGTTATTGAGTTATTTTATAACCTCAAACTAATCATGTAAAACTCCACTCAGTTTATCAATAAGTTTTGTCGTTACTAGTTATGCTAGGAGCCTCAAGAATTGTTCCAAGTAAATTTCCATGCTGTTATTTTCCCAACAGCATATAGGACACTTGTTTTTCAAACTTGAATCGCTATAATGTTGATCTGTGTGGACAAGCAAAAGAAAAAAAGAAGTCTTTTTAGAGAAGGCTAATTTGAAAGATAAGCATAATTTGCATTCAGGGAAAAATAAAACCAGAGTAAAGGTGCTATGGAAACTTTTTCAACAATGCTGTCCCCAAACTAAGGCGTGAGCCATTTTTACTTAGGCACAGTCACAGGAAACACACTTCAAGGAACAAAGCAGTATAGGCTCTCCATTTTCATAGGCTGCTGTTTGCCTTCTCATCAGCTTTGCTTTGTGAGTAATTAGATTCATTCCTCAGCCTCTATGTTGAATGTAGCAGACTCAAGTCAAGGGCTGCTGCTCAGTGCAGTGTGTGGGGACTCCCTGGTGTGAGCTCCTTGGGGAATGCATAGTCTGGCTTCATAAGGAAGCACAGACCCATTTTCAAGCCTGTCAGGATGAGTTAAAGCCTGTCTCTGAAAACCTCTTCCTCAGAACCACAGGAGAGATTTAGCCCCTACTGGTAGTTTTAACTCATTCTCATCCAATGTTTATAAGCACTGGCATTTTCAGCTGAGAAGTCCTTTAGGGTATAGATGAGACAGTTTCCCTGGGAGACTAGGGGATGGGGAGGGGGGATTAGTTCTTTAGGCCACATGCCCCAAGTGGAGACCTGCTGAGCAGAGAAGTCTGCTCCGACCCTGCTGGGGCCCAGCTCTGTGGCCCCCACCACAAGGTCCTGGCGCTGGGTTGGATCTTAAGGCAGCTTTTACAGAGTGAAATAACTTCTCCCCTCCTTCCTTCTTCCTTCCCTTTTTTGACAGCCTTTCCTCCTTCATAAAATATGATATATTTTTTGGAAAAATATTTTAAAATACTTATTTTGTGCCAGGTACACAATACCTCATTAATGTTTGGAACAATTCTATACAGTGGCTACTGTTATTGGCCCATTGTAGAAATCAGGAGACTGAGGTTCTGAGAGGTTAAATAACTCAAAGAAGTCATCCAGTGGCGAAGCCAGGGACAAATTCCAGCTCTAAAATCTGTTTTTAGCCTATACCCTATAGTTATGTAGGAAAGACACAACACACACACACACAACACACACACATACACACACACACACACACACACACACACACACACACACACACACACCCCAGAACAAAATCACCTATAATCTCTTCACTCAGAGGTAACCCCTATTAGAACTTGAGATCTTTTCACATATATAAAATTAGACTACCCTTGAAGAAAAATGGAATAATACAGTAACTTCTGTTTTGTAGACTGCTACTTTTCACTGAGCAATATAATCTGAACATTTTTCTCATGTCAGTAGCTACTCTCCCTCAACATGATTTTTGGAGGACGACTGGCATTCTATCATGTGGATGTCCCATTGTTTACTCACCCCAATCTCTTTCTAATTTTAGGAACTGTTTTGCAGTATACATATTTGTACACAGTTTTTGTTAACCTACCTCTGAGCAGCCATTAGGGCAACCTGAGGTGACAGGCCTGGAGAATAAGAAGCTGTTGGCTGCAGCAGGACCCCATCCCAAGTGGGTCCCATCTCTGCTGAGGCTGTGGTCACCCACTGGCACAAATCCCATTGTGATGCACAGCACCTCTGGTCCTGCTGCTATCAAGTTGTTATAGCTACTGTTAAAGCTCTTAGTAAACTAAGATACTGGGGTGGGGGAGGGCTGGTTGAAAGATACCAGAGTTTGCTCAGCTGAAGGAGACTGAGTGGTATGGGCTGAGTAGTTAGGCTGATCTAACACTTTTCCTCAATTCGGCTGCCTTAGTAGAATTTGTCAGGATAAAAAGGAAGATATTACAATGAAAGCTTTCCTCTGAAGAAGAGGGACAAGATTCTTCCTGGTTGGTTTCAGCTTTCTGAGGCAACTGAGAGATTTATGGGAGTGGTGGAGGCAGAGTCCTAATACTGTGCAGTGCTCCCACAGGGAAACCCACTCATTAATTAAAACACTTGCTCATCCAGGGATCATGTATAAGAATTGGTCATTCAGTGATCTGAGCACCCATGGTGGTCTTAGACCAGGGGAACCAAGCTACATAAGAGGGCTGAAATGACTCTAGGGTGATGCCTAGAGGAGTTAAGCTCACAAGCAGCCCACTGGCCCATCATACAATTTCATTAGTAAATTTTATCCCTGACAAATTCAACTTTAGAATGGGAAATAGAGAAGTGAGGGACATTGGAAAGCCAGCCTCTTAACACCCCAGACAGTTTTATGTACCTACAAAACTTGTGCTTGCAAGTACCTACATAACTGGGAATTAAAGGAAAAACCTGCCCTTAAAATAGCCAAAATGGGCTCTTATATTGAATACACAGTTATTAGAGAAAGCTAGCTTGAAAAAAAAATCTTTTCAGAATTCTGAAATTGAGGGAACAAGTCCTTCTAGGAGAACTTGCTTTTCTCTCCCTGTGCCTTGAGACCAGGGCTCTCAGGAATACTTATCTTATCTAGACCATCTCTAATTCCTGAGACTGAAGGAAAAAAATGGAAAGAGGACTTTTAAATTTAACTTATTCCAACTGTTATAAACTCGTGAGTTTTATATTATAATACCTGCTTCATGACTAAGTTTAGAAAATGCAGCTATGAGATCTCTGGTTGTGTCTGTCTATATGTCTATGCATTATATATGTCTTTAACTTTGGATGGTATTACCAAATTTGTAATTTGTAAATAAGGTCTACTTAATTGGCTTAAAGGAAATCAAATGCTTATATAAATTCTCCGAAATATAAAAGGAAACTGGCCAGAATGAATTTCAGGTTCACATGAACTAGGAATTCAGTATTAAATTAATACCCTATATTAAAGTCAGTTTGCTGATTTAATTAATATAGATGTGTCTTGAGAGTCAACATTAATTATAACACCTTTATTGTACCTAGGTTTAATACAAATCAAATAAGATCTTATATTTGTTGCAAATTTGTCAGCAAGAAAAATAACTTGGTATGATGAAATTTTTTTATAACTAAATCAAATGTAAATGAGATAAGAGCTTTTGTGTGCACTCTTTAGGAATAATTATTTTAGGAATGTCTACTTAAGAATAATCTCTGCAGATATTTGGTAACTTGAAATTTTAGAGTTGTGTGAAATTAAGTTAAATAATGGAAGTTTACTGAGTAGCTAGGTCATTCCAGAATAAAGTAAGATACTGAAACATTAATTACTGAACAGTGGCGTCCTTTTACAGAAAAAAACTAAAGGTATTTAGCACTATTAATAAAATTGTTTGGTGCTGCACTGAGATATTTTCTATACAAAAAGCACATGTTTTTAGAAATTATTGTTGGTGTTTATGTTTGCCAATCTACAGAATGCTAACGTAAAAGTTAATAATTGATTACTTCTTAGTTTTCACTAGAAATTAAGGTTTTTAAGTGTTGAGGATTCTAACTTAAATATGTAATTAAAGCTACTAGAAATAAGGGAAACATTTCAGTATACAACAGGAAAGTAGGATGTGTGTTTTCAGTAAAACAAGGTATGAGGAATGGACTTGCATTTTGTTAAGGGAAAAGAAAGTAATTTTTGTCCTAGAGCTGATTGTTTTTGGATGGAAAAATAAGGGACAAAGTAATATGAATACAGAAGGTGACAGAGGATGGTGAAAAAGAAACCCTGAGAAAAGAGTTTTGTGTACAGTTGGGATTGGCTAAGTTTAGAATAAATTTAGTTGAATAAATGAATTTTAAAAGTAAGCTGATGCAAAACTTGAATTTAGTTTTTCTGTCTGTTAAGAGGACATGATTTCTTGAAATGTTGAGCTGCCTTTGATAACAGATTTTTAGTTTCATTACCTTTTAAGTGATTGGTTCTGTATTTGCCTTTGAAATCTTTTATTGTCACCTTGGTTAAGTGAATAAGTATTGTTTCACAGTGACCTATGATTCTATTTGAACAAGTGTTTTAAAACCTTTTTGATATTTTTTGACAAACTTCCCATATTAAATTCTAATGAAGTTCCTTTGACCTCTAGGTAACTTTGGGATGCTTCAGAGGCTCCCTGACACATCCCAAAGAGAGATATTAAACTAAGTCCATTTGGTATGTGAAATTACATGGGAAGTATTGTCAAATGAGTAATATATCTTTTTTTTTGTAGGTTATGTGATTCAATATATATATATATATTTTTAATATCTTTATTGGAGTATAATTGCTTTACAATGTTGTGTTGGTTTCTACTGTATAACAAAGTGAATCAGCTTATGTATACAAATATCCCCATATCTCTTCCCTCTTCCGTCTCCTCCCTTTCACCCTCCCTATCCCACCCCTCTAGGTGGTCACAAAGCACCGAGCTGATCTCCCTGTGCTATGCGGCTGCTTCCCACTAGCTATCTACCCCACGCCTGGTAGTGTATATATGTCCATGCTACTCTCTCACTTTGTCCTAGCTTACCCTTCCCCCCTCTCCATGTCCTCAAGTCCATTCTCTACATCTTCTTAGGTTATATTGCATGGGTAAATGTTATTAATACAGCTATTCTAGAAATTATATGGAATTCCTAAAAATCTGATATGTCCTGGTAAAATGTTATCAGTCATAATTCTAGTTAGTATCTTAAGCTGTTGTACATTGAAGCAGTAACCAAGTTTCTTTGTCAACTGCATTATAATCAGGTCTTTAACTGTGCCTTCTTAAGTTTTTTGTCATTCATAGAGAGTTATGAAAAAATGAAAAAAATGTTTTCTCTTCAGGAAGATTTAAGGGAGGACTTTTTCACAAATACAGCTTTCTGATAACTTTCATATCACACTGCTGAGCTGGGTAAGAAATTAAAGAATTCTAATGGGAAACCTGATGGTTTCATAATACTGTTAACAAAAAAGGATTAGTTATATAGGACAGAGTGAACTGGTGAAAATGGTTATAATTTTTATGGTTTCTGTCTGAAATATTACTGGCTTCTAACCTGTATTTTCCAGATATAAGGAAACTCTTCCCCTCAGCTAATTATGACTTAAAACAATTTGGTAAATTATACATTTGTAAGCAGAACTGAAACATTTATCTTTTCTCTCTACCCAATCCCTCCAGAGATTGGAAACTTTTAGGTTCCCAGAGGTTTCCAGGTTCCTAATTTATCAGATAAATTAGGAAGGCCACCTCCTAACAGGCGCAGGAATCTCAAGGTATTTTGGGGATCTTGAAAAGGGAGGAAAGGAGTTCAGGGTGGAGATCAGGAATGAGGCTCTCTGTGCTCTGGGACAAACTGGCAGAACAGGCCTTCAGATGGCTATTTTCATGAGAAGATTTTAGAAGCCCAAATTCTTGCATCTTCTCATATCTAGAAAAGCTATAAAATCATTAACGGTGATATTTGCTCCTAGTGACTAGCAGCAAACCTCTGCCAAAATGTGTGCTTGACTGCATGTACCCCCTTCACTAAAATCATATATAATACTGACCTTCCCCCAACTCTTTTGGAGCAGTTCCTCACAGCTATCTGAGATGCTGTCCCTGGGTTATAGTTCTCATTTTGCCCCAAATAAAACTTAACTGACAACCCTCACATTGTGCATTTTTTCAGTTGACACTATAGTTACTTTGCATATACCCTTTCCTCCAGAGGAACCGTAATTTATTAGTTTCCTTAATAATTATAAAATACCATGTATCTCTACACTCCCTGAAGCCCTTTTCCAAAAGAGATGAAAAATAGTAAAAAAACTATGAGTAGGGTAGTCAAACATTAATACTCAACTTTGTGTTGAGAAGGAAATCATTTAATGCTTCTGCCTAAATATGGGTTAATTAGCCTTATGGAATAAATGAAGAACTCAGAACACCCCAGCAAACCATACATGCTCTTCTGAGTCCCTACCCTATCTTCCAGCTGGGTAAATGACCAAATAGAAAAGAACATTCAAAATAGTGTTCCCACCTCTGATTTCCACAGGAGCTTATTAAAGGAACAGAAATGCAAATCAAGGAGCTTGAATTATATCAATCTGTCAAATGCCATTTTCACTATTTTCTATCAGAAGAAAGGTACCATGTAAATTTCAATGAAAGTTAGCATTTACATAGCATTTATATTTTCAAAATGCTTTTACCATCATTTACTAGTTAGCATAACATTTGAGAACTATCATAAGCTTTAAATACAGGGAAACTCCTTTTTTAGTATAGTTCCAGGAGTACAGAGAAAGTCATCCCCTCACCACCCGGCAGGTTTTAATCATGTGATACAAAATTGTCAGCCCTTCTAAATCTCCTGATTTTAAATTTAGCAACTTGACACATTGCCTAGTACTTTCCACAGAAAACTAGAATACTCAATGTTACAAAAATCAAGACTCAATCTGAAATCTGGAAAATCTTAAAGCTGCTATATGTGATGCCTCACACACCCAAAGCATGTGTTGTTTATTCAACAAACATTTATTTATTGCCTACATGTGTCAGGCATCAAGTCTCTGTCTTTTCTTTATTGAGATTAAAGTCTAGAAGTAAAAACATTGCATTACAGTGTGGTGAATGTTAGGAGAGTGGGAAGTCCTGGGGGCTAATGAAAGAGGGCATGGCTCAGGTTGAAGGGATGTGGGAGAGGCCTCCTGAAGGAACCCAGATGAGGGGCTTCTCTTCTAAGCTGCCATGTGAGTTACAGATTGTCTTTTTTTAAAAAAAACTAAGTCAGTCTCTCACCTGTGTTATTATTTACTTAATTATATTTAAATCAAATTCTGAGTCATTATTTTTTTAACTTAGCTTTGCCTTAAGCATTAATATCCATAAAATAATGAGTCTGATGTGCTAGTTATTTTATCCTAACACACATTAAAAGAGTATATTAAAAAAAATCCAGGAAGATCTAAATTTAACTAACATAATACCATCAATGGCATATGAGCCCTATGTTGGCACACGTTACTAAAGGTGATGGCCAGCACTGACAAATGTTAAGCAATGAAGGGGCAGGGGGATTTTTAGGAGCATCATTCTGTTAAATTGATTAAACAAGGAGGCCATTTGACCAAGGTGGCTTTACTGCTGTGGTGGCTACATAAGCAAACAAAAACCCAAGATTGTAAATGTCTAATGGTTATGAAATCAAGATGGTAAGGACCACCAATCGCAAACAGCCAGCCAGACTTTAAGCCATAATCAACCAAATAATGTCCTTTCTTTGCTTCTGTACTTTCTCTCTTGTCTTCCCCCTGGCTCCTGCTGGCAGAACGCTCCTACCACTGCCAGTTTGGTGCTGCTCATTTCCAACTGATTTTTGCTCAGTAAACTCTTAAAATGTTTAATATGCCTCAGTTTATCTTTTAATAACTTGTATGGTGAATGATATATAGTAAGAATGGGGGCAGGAAAAACTGTTAGAATGTCATTAACAACCTTTTAAGAGAGAAATGATAAGTTAAAGTGGTAATTGTAGAGAGAGAAAAGGGAACAGTTTCCAGAGATGTAAGTTTGTATACCTGTGAGAATTTCACACAGATTTGATTTTCGAGGGTAGGGGAAAAAAAGAGTTAAAGATAAATCTAGGTTCCTTTTTGGGGCCAGTGGAAGGAAGGATGGTTGTGCCTTTTATTGAGATACAATATAAAGGAAAAAGCACATTGAGATCAGGGCAGGGGTGTTGCATTGATTTAATTTGGTACAAGTTGACTTTGAAGTATTTCAAGAATATCCAAGCTGAAATGTTAAGTTTGTAGTTGAATATTTGAAAATGGGGCTTAGGAGAAATAATGAGTGGGCTATCAACATACAGGTGATGAATGAAGCCACAAATATAGAAGCAATCAATACAGGAGGAAAATGGAAATTGAAGGGAAGGGAAAGAAAGGGAAGAGGATAAGAAAGAGAAGAGAAGAGGCCAAAATTTAAGGATAAGGTAGAGAGTATTCAATGTCAGCAAAAGAGACTGAGAAGGAATAGCCAGACAGCGGAGAGAAAAGTAGAGTGAATAGTGTCACGAAAACCAAGGGATTAGACAGTTCCAAGGGAAAGAAAAGAGTAGCACACAGTGTTCACAGCTGCAGATACGTCATAGAATGTAAGGTCTAACATGGCCCCACAGAGTGTAATAGCCTGAAGTCCCTTGTGACTTTGACAAGGTAGTTTCAGTGGAGCTGGTGCAGAAGCCAGACTGCTGTACTCTGAGGACTGCATAGGGTGGGGACGAGAAACTGGGGATAGCATGCAGAAGCTTGAACGTGGAGAAAAGGGAAGAAGAGAGGAGAAACAGCAGGCACAGGGGTCTGGGGTGGATGTTATTGAGTTCTTGCTTTTTGTTTGCCCCCAGTTAACTTGAGCATATTTATATGCCAAGAGGTAGAGAAGCACTTAAAAGGCAGAATGTAACTATAAAGGCAAGAGAGAGGGAAAATTGATAGAATGAAATCCCTGAGAAAGTGGGACCAGATGCCATTTGGTAGGGTTAACATTAGAAGACAAAGATCCCCCTCTTCGGACACTGAAGGAAAGGAGGTGAAGATGGGCATGAATACAGGTACGTTTACTGGCACAAAGTTTTGTGTTGGGAGATCCCCAATTTGGCAGCCTCCAGTTTACTTGCTTGCTGGTATTAATAAGAAAAAGATTTGGGGGCTTCCCTGGTGGTGCAGTGGTTGAGAATCTGCCTGCTAATGCAGGGGACACGGGTTCGAGCCCTGGTCTGGGAGGATCCCACATGCCGTGGAGCAACTGGGCCCATGAGCCACAACTACTGAGCCTGCACGTCTGGAGCCTGTGTTCCGCAACGAGAGGCCGCGATAGTGAGAGGCACGTGCACTGTGATGAAGAGTGCCCCTGCTTGCCACAACTAGAGAAAGCCCTCACACAGAAACGAAGACCCAACACAGCAAAAATAAATAAATTAATTAATAAACTGCTGTTGTCATAAATACACAATCCACCTATGTCATGAGACTCAGAATATTTAGAAAATTAACTTTGGGGCAGAGCAAAATTCACAAGAGTTCCGTACACATACTTTGCCAACATAATTAAAAAAAAAAGAAAAAGATTTGGTTAGAAGACTTCAGAGGAGCTGCGAATATATGGAATAACTTGCTGTGGTTGAGAGAGGAGAAAGTTAGCAGAATTACTAAGGCATGAGGAAGGGCTGGGAGAAAAGTAACTTCAAAAAAAGTTAAAACATGGTAGGAAAGAAGGGGGCACATAAATAACAGTTCATGCTGAGCAGAATGCTAGAAACAACAGAAATGGAGCTTTACATCTTAACTCACACTACTTTTTATAGTGTTGATTTTAAAAGCAGGACCTGGATATTATCATACTAAATGAAGTAAGTCGTACAGAGAAAGACAAATATTATATGATATCGCTTATATGCAGAATCTAAAAAATGATGCAAATAAACTTATTTACAAAACAGAAACAGACTCACAGACTTTGAGAACAAACTTATGGTTACCAGGGGAGAAGGGCTGTGGGGGAGGGATAGATTGGGAGTTTGGGATTGACATTATCACACTGCTATATTTAAAATAGATAGCCAACAAGGATCTACTGTATAGCACAGGGAATGCTGTTCAATATTCTGTAATAATCTAAATGGGAAAAGAATTTGAAAAAGAACAGATACATGTATATGTATAACTGAATCACTTTGCTGTAACCTGAAACTAACACAACATTGTTTAATCACCTATGCTCCAATATAAAATTAAAAAATTTTAAAAAGCAGGTGTATTTAGGATGTCAAAATTGAAAACAGACACAAAGTCACAGAAGTAAAAGATATCATTCACTAATGCATGCAATAGCTATTCTCTATACAGCTACTTCAAGCACAGCAGGCACTGCTCAAAGTCAGTGAGTAGCAGGCCAAAGAGGAAAACCTGTGTCTCGATTTCCTTCAGAGCACAGATACATCAATGGCTAGAAATGATGGTCATAGGGTCCCTAGGAATCATGAGGCTTTCAGGAACATTTTAATTTATTCTTTTAGTTATAGCTATATAAATTCCTGTACTCTTTTCACCTCTTAAAGGATCTTCTCCAAATTCTAGTATCTCTTGAATAGAAATGCATAAAGTCATCACTAGATTGAATAGATAAAATCTTACTTTTGTAATATTACAAGGCTGAATAGGCATATAATTTCCGTTAAAAATGCCATGTCTGCCAAAGTTCTTACGTATTAGAGATAAAAATAAAACTTCTAGCACAAGATTTTATATTTTTAGAGCAAGTGTATGACTGATACAACTATATTATACATGTCAGATGATCCCTTCTGAAAGTTTAAACACGTCAAATTGCAACCTATTTGAGTAGATTGAAAAGAGACTAAAAATACACATTGGGTGGCATTGGTGTCACCAGCTGGAAAATTCCTATTACAAACTGAAGCCAGCTAGAGTTATTGCACAGGCATAAAGGCAAATGAATCAGCCGCATTCCCAATGATGATTTGTACCATGTGATAAGAACCAGGTCTTCCTTTCATTAGAAAATCATAGGGCTGGGAGTGTACTTTAGGGGAAAAAATGAATTCTGTCTGGACTAAGGGGAGATGACAGGTCAAACACAAAAATAACCCACCTGGGTAAGAGACAGAGGCTATAGTGGATGTCATTTATTAACTGTTTATTATGATGCTTTTATCTAATTTATTTCTCATAGCCCTCAAAGAGTTAATATTATCCCCATTTTACTTAAAGAGACATTGAGGTTCAGAATTTGCCTAATGTTAAATAACACAGTAAATGACAAGTCCATTTATCTAACACAAGTCTATGTGACACCAAAGTACAAGCTCCTAAATGCTATGCTAATTACTATGCTAATTATTATTAAAGAGTAATGTGTCCAAAGAAGCCCCTGCCTTGCCGGTATTCTGTAAAGGAAGGTAGAAGACAGATTCCTTCCAATGAATTTTGACTGCTGTGAATAAAACAAAGGCACCATTCTTCACGCACTCAAGCATAAGCCAAAGTGGCATTCACTTTGAGAAGGTGTGAAATGAAAGCAGAATCTGATGGAAAGCACACCTGGGTGACAGCAAGAGCATCTTGACTTTTGTCTCAGCTATTACCAGAGCACCTTAATCTGCTCTTCTACCAGAAGGACCCCACACTCAAGGTATTCACTAGGACAGTCCTTCACCTTGACAACAAAAGACCTTATGAAATGTTCAGGTTTCTTAACAATGGCAACCTCTCAAAGGGTGGAAATGAAAGCCAGAATAATATAAAGTTTTCTATGATGAAGTTCCTAAAATACACTTGTTAATGTTACCTGAAATTAACACATATAACCGTATCTACTTGTACAATTAGGCTCTGGAATAATTATAAACCAGTAAAACCTAAGTAAAAAAACCACAGCAAGCATAAAGATCTCAAATTATGCTACACTTATTTGGAGCAAGCAGTTAAAAGATCACCTTGTAGGGCTTCCCTGGTGGCGCAGTGGTTGAGAGTCCGCCTGCCGATGCAGGGGACGCGGGTTCGTGCCCCGGTCAGGGAGGATCCCACATGCCGTGGAGCGGCTGGGCCCGTGAGCCACGGCCGCTGGGCCTGCGCATCCGGAGCCTGTGCTCCGCAACGGGAGAGGCCACAAGAGTGAGAGGCCCGCGTACCGCAAAAAAAAAAAAAAAGATCACCTTGTAAAACTTCCAAGTTGGAAACAGGGGCAGCTTGTATTAATTTTAAAATTTACAAATGCCCCTATTCTCATATTTAGGCATATATATTCCTTTTAGGTTTTGTTAAACCTAATCCATGAACGTAAGAATAGAAACATGGATTATCAATGATGAATGAGTATAGCTTTCTTGAATTCAACAAACCAATGGCAAGAATCACATTTAGGATGTGACAGAATGAACTTAGCATCTCCTCCTCCTTTTTTAATAATGTGGCTAAAAGAAAATCTGAACATAATAATTAAAAAATAGCGGTGTTATCAAAAGAATGAAACTGGACTCCTATCTTAACACCACTCACAAAAATTAACTCAAAATATATTAAAGACTTAAATGTAAGATCTGCAACTGTCAAATTCTATGGAGAAAACACAGAGAAAAAAATCACCTTGACATCGGTCTGGGCAATGATTTTTTGGATATGACACCAAAAGGCAGGCAACAAAAACAAAAATAAACAAGTGGGTCAGCATCAAACTAAAAAGCTTCCTTTTGCAAAGGAAACAGTCAACAAAATGGAAAGGCAACCTACAGAATGGGAGAGAATATTTACGAACCATATATCCAATAAGGGGTTAATAGCTAAAATACATAAATAAGAAACTCACACAACTCAGTTAAAAAAAAAAACAAATAACCTAATTAAAAAAATAGGCAAAAGACCTGAATAGACATTTTTCCAACGAAGACATACAAATCGTCAACAGGTACCTGAAAAGGTGCTCAACATTACTAATCATGAGGGAAATGCAGATCAAAATGACAAAAAGATGTCACTTCACACGTTAGGATGGCTTTTATATAAAAGCCAAGAGATATGGTGAGAATGTAGAGAAAAGAGATATGGTAAGAATGTAGAGAAAAGGGAACCCTTATGTACAGTTGGTTGGAATGTAAATTGGTGCAACCACTGTGGAAAACAGTATGGAGATTACTAAAAATAAATTTAAAATAGAGATACCATATGATTCAGCAGTCCCACTTCTGGGTACATATCCAAAAGAAACAAAAATCAATATCTTGAAGAGATATCTGCACTCCCATGTTCTTTGCAGCATTATTCACAACAGCAAAGATATCAGATCAAACCTAAGAGTCTGTCGATGGATGACTTGGTAAAGAAGATGTGTGCATGCACACATACACACACAAACACACAATGGAATATATTATTCAGCCATGAGCAATAAGGAAATCCTGCCATTTGTAACAACATGGATGAATCTAGAGGACATTATTCTAACTGAAATAAGCCAGAGCAAGAAAGACAAATACTATGTTGTCTCGCTTAACTCTGGAATCTAAAAAAAAATTAAAAAGTCAAATTCATAGAAACAGAGAGTAGAATGATAGGTACCAGGGACTGGGCAGGTGGTTGTGTTTGGGAGAGATAGGGCAATGGTGGTCAAAGGGTACAAACCTTCAGTTATAAGATGAGTAAGTTCTAAAGCAGGTGGCATAACCCTCCTAGAATTCAGACAATGCTACAAAGCTACAGGAATCAAAATGGCGAGGTACTGGCACAAAACAGACATACGGATCAATGGAACAGAATAGAGAGCCCAGAAATAAACCCACACACCTACGGTCAATTAATCTTCAACAAAGGAGGCAAGTATATACAAGGGGAAAAAGTCTCTTCAGCAAGTGATGTTGGGAAATTTGAAGAAACGCAAATAAATCAATGAAGCTAGAACACACCCTCACACCATACACAAAAATAAACTCAAAAAAGCTTAGGGCTTCCTTGGTGGCGCAGTGGTTGAGAATCTGCCTGCTAATGCAGGGGACAGGGGTTCGAGCCCTGGTCTGGGAGGATCCCACATGCCGTGGAGCAACTGGGCCCGTGAGCCACAACTACTGAGCCTGCGCGTCTGGAGCCTGTGCTCCGCAACAAGAGAGGCCGCGACAGTGAGAGGCCCGTGCACTGCGATGAAGAGTGGCCCCTGCTTGCCACAACTAGAGAAAGCCCTCACACAGAAACGAAGACGCAACACAGCAAAAATAAATAAATTAATTAATCAACTCCTACCCCCAACATCTTCTTTTAAAAAAAAAAAAAAAGCTTAAAGACTTAAACATAAGATATGACACCATAGGGCTTCCCTGGTGGTGCAGTGGTTGAGAGTCCGCCTGCCAATGCAGGGGATACGGGTTCGTGCCCCGGTCCGGGAAGATCCCACATGCCACGGAGCGGCTAGGCCCGTGAGCCATGGCCGCTGAGCCTGCGCGTCCAGAGCCTGTTGCTCCGCAATGGGAGAGGCCACAACAGTGAGAGGCCCGCGTACCGCAAAAAAAAAAAAAAAAAAAAGATATGACACCATAAAACTCCTAGAAGAAATCATAGGCAAAACATTCTCTGACATAAATTGTACCAATGTTTTCTTATGGCAGTCTCCCAAGGCAATAGAAATAAAAGCAAAAATAAACAAATGGGACCTAATCAAACTTACAAGCTTTTGCACAGCAAAGGAGACCATAAACAAAATGAGAAGACAACCCTCAGAATGGGAGAAAATATTTGCAAACGATGCGACTCACAAGGGTTTAATTTTCAAAATATACAAAGAGCTCATAAAACTCAATAACGACAACAAAAAAAACAGAGACCAATCAAAAAATGAGCAGAAGACCTAAACAGACATTTCTCCAAAGAAGAAATACAGATGGCCAATGAAAAGATGCTCAACATCAATAATTATAAGAGAATTCAAATCAAAACTACAATGAGGTACCACCTCACACCAGTCAGAATGGCCATCATTAAAAAGTCTACAAATAACAAATGCTAGAGAGGGTGTGGAGCAAAGGGAACTCTCGTACACTGTTGGTGAGAATGTAAGTGGGTGCAGCCACTGTGGAAAACAGTATGGAGGTTCCTCAGAAAACTAAAAATAGAATTACCATATGATCCAGCAATCCCATTCCTGGGCACATACCCAGACAAAACTATAATTCAAAAAATACGTGAACCCCTATGTTCATAGTAGCACTATTCACAATAGCCAAGACATGAAAACAACCTAAACGCCCATCAACAGACGAATGGATAAAGAAGATGTGGTACATATATACAATGGAGTACTTCTCAGCCATAAAAAAGAATGAAATAATGCCATTTACAGCAACATGGATGCAACTAGAGATTATCATACTAAGTGAATTCAGAAAGAGAAAGACAAATACCATATTATATCACTTATATGTGGAATCTAAAATACGACACAAATGACCCTATCTATGAAACAGAAACATACTCACAGTCATAGAGAACAGACTTTTGGTTGCCAAGTTGGAGGGGGGCAGGGGAGGGATGAATTGGGAGGTTGCAGTTAGCAGATGTAAGCTATTATATATAGAATGGTTAAACAACAAGGTCCTACTGTATAGCACAGGGAGCTATATTCAGTATCCTATGATAAACCATAGTGGAAAAGAATATAAAAAAAGAATGCATATATATATATATATATATATATATATATATATATATATATATATATATATATATAACTGGATCACTTTTCTGTACAGCAGAAATTAATACCACATTATAAATCAACTATACTTTAGTTAAAAAAATAAGATGAGTAAGTTCTGTAGATCTAATGTACAGCACAGTGACTACAGTTAATGATACTGTATTGCACACTTAAAATTTGCTAAGAGAATAGATCTTAAACATTCTCACAACAAAAAAGAAAAAAAAGTAACTCTGTAAGGTGATGGATGTTTTAATTAACCTGAATGTGTAATCATTTCACAGCATCAATGTATATCAAATCATCACACTGTACCATTCAAATATATACAATTTTATTTGTTGACTATATCTCAAAAAAGCTGAAGGAAAAAAAAATAGCTTTCACTGACAAATAGAAATGTTTGCATATTTCTTCTCCATAGGTCAAGCTCTGCATTGTGAAGTATTCTGTGAGCACGCTGATGAATAATGAGAAATTGGTACTACTTGTACAATATTTACAATGTGCAGATTGCATTCCTATGAGATACCTTCTCAATAGCTAGCATTTGTGGCATTAGAAAAATAGTATCACCCAGATGTAGCTCTATCAACTATTAAACTATTTTGTAGTAATCTTTTTTCTAAAATTTTTAGCAGATAATTGGAAATTAAAATCAGGCATTAAGGGATAATGTTTAATTTCAAAGCTGTTTGCCCTTCTGATGTGAAACAACCTCTATATTTTACATGTTTATAAACCTGAAATCAAAGTATTTTCTCTTTGTTAAAACCATATTCTCTTTATCAAGCAATATTTTAGAGTTATATCAGAGTAGTTACTATGTAAAGCTTGATCCCCAAATCTGAACCATTTTGAAAAGTATAAATGATATATTTAATACACATAATTGTTAATTTTCACCTCTTGTTTTACAACAGGTTATTAAACAACCATGGAGACATAAAATATAATTAATTATTTATTTAAAAAATTGAGTTATTAAGAAAAATGAAAGTGCAATAGTCATTTCAAATATTAAAATTCTGACTTAAATGAATAAGATTTAGGCACAAGGAAATGCCAATTAAATATTTACTGTTTGTTCAATGTTTTGTGGGGAGGAAGCCAAAATGAGCTGAAGATGCCCAAAGGGTATGCATTAGGATCCTGTTGCTATTGTTTATTCACCAACATGGGGTAAGGCTATGTCTAATTAGTTCACCTGCTTGGCATAGGGTGCTAATGAGGGAAAGTTGGGGTCAGTTTTACTCAGAGCACAGACTGTTTGAGCCAGTTACGCAGTGAGTCTATGACTTTATTTACAAAGGTAGCAGATGAGGGAATGTGGAGGGCTGAGGGCTATCAGAGTGGCTGAGAGTCCTCTCAAAGGGCATACTTTGTATTCCCTTCACAAAGAATAACAGAAATGAAACAATGTGGATGAAAAGCTTGAGAAATCTAGAAGTTTAATTTTTAAATCTCACACAGAAGATTGGAAGGTTATTTATGTATCTAGTATCTATCTATCATCTAAAGAAGCCAAAGAGGAAAGAAAATTCCAAACATATTAACGTTCTGGCTAATCAAAACAAAAGCCCATAAAATAGTTCTGTTATGAGCTCCTCAGAGATGTTGCAAGCATCTATAGGCAGCATAGTCTAAGCTCTAGGTTTCATCATCCAAGGTTTGCACGCTCAGGAAAGAAGGGAGTGGGAGGAAAAGACATGTTTGATTCTAACAAACTGAAAGCTTGAAACACTAGCTGAACCAGGGCTGGGGTAAGACTCTGAAGCCTAGCATGAGCCTGACATCAGAAAAGACAGGCATGGTAAGGGGGTGCCCCAAGCTCTAGGATGAATTTCTTTCTGTTGCTGTATAACTGGGCTGGTCATCAGCAATGAGGAAAATCAAAACAGCATTTAGTGACAATTTAACCTACGAGTTAAAGTTGTTATTTATATGGGCCATTTCTTAGCAGATGTCAGTAGGAAAAATCACCCCAGCCTTTGCAGGTCCCTTTACTTTTACCACCAAGTGTTTTCTATTCCTCTGCTTTTCAAAATCAAGCTTTCATGACTACCTCTTCTCTTGTCATTTGGGTTGCAATTTCATCATGCTGTATATCTAGAACTATGATTCCTGGTAACTTCTATGTTGACCTCAGGAGACTGTCTCTTCTCCGGTGTATTTCAGGTTTCTGATTTCATTATATTGTTTTCCTATAGAACCTTCATATAAAAAACTGATTTGCGGGGGCTTCCCTGGTGGCGCAGTGGTTGAGAGTCTGCCTGCCGATGCAGGGGACACGGGTTCGTGCCCCAGTCCGGAAAGATCCCACATGCCGCGGAGCGGCTGGGCCCGTGAGCCATGGCCGCTGAGCCTGCGCGTCCGGAGCCTGTGCTCCGCTATGGGAGAGGCCACAACAGTGAGAGGCCCGCGTACCGAAAAAAAAAAAAAAAAAAAAAAACCAAAAAACCCACAACTGATTTGCATAACCTCTTTCCTATTTCAGGTAATAGAGCAGGGTTTTTCTTGTTTGTTTGTTTTGATAGGAACACTTCCTATCATTGGATGCTCTAGCCATGAAGAGTTCTGTTGAAGACATCCCTGTTTCCTAATAGCCAGTCCAGCTTGGATTTTCTGAATTTCTACTTACTCAGTATGCTCACTGCACTACAAAGAAGCCCCATTAAAAGAGGTTTGGTTTAGAATCTACCTCCCTCGGTGTGGTATTAGGAGAGGTCGAGTTTAACTTAATTATTAAAGGGTTTCTAAGTTGAATTTTCTTTTTTTTGAATTTTCTAATTTATTGTTGAATTCTAAAGTAACCCTCATTACTGTACTGCCACTGATTCTGAAACAGTTTTCACATTTTAACATCTTTGACATTGGGATGCATCTTATTGTTTTAGGTGGGGTGGCAGTTGTGACAGAGTTGTCACTTCATAGTCTTGGTTGTTATTCCTGGTGGCATGACAGGGGCCCCAAAGGTTTATCAATATTCAGTCAACAAACCACTTAAGAGCCTTTTGAGGAAGGAGTATGAGGCCTGCTTACTGTCAGAATATCTTCCTTTGACATTTTTGAGTAAGCTTTGAAAACAAGCAGAATGAACATCTACTTAGAAAAAGAGACATTAGCAGAGAATCTGTTTCTTAAAGTTACAGAGTAATAAACATCAATGCTTTTTATGGTGCAGAGATAATAGTGAGTAGAAAATATGGGCATCAATGACCCAGACACAGAAAGTGATTCAGAAAAACTGGACTCTGTGTAGATGTTTTAAGAATTCCTTGATCAGTTTATTTCACTTATATCAGTCTTCTCTACCAAACTGTGAATTCTCTGAAATCAGGAGGGCTCATGCATTATCAATTAAAGATAGAAAATTAGTCAATTTTCTATCTTTAAAGTCCAGCTTGCTCGCATCTGTCAGATATTCAAGGAATGGTTGTTGAATAAATAATGAATGAACAATGGAAGAAAAAAAATGGTAAGAGCAACTAGGGAAAAGAGAGGAAGTCTAAAGGAAAATATTAAGGGTAAGGCTTATAAGGGACCTTGAAGGATGAAAAGGAGCTTGAGGGAGGGTATTTCAGGCACAGGGAAAAGCATGTTTTAGGAAACAGCCCTGAAAAAGTACATGTGTTTAGGAAATCACAACTAGTTTTCACATACTTGGAAAATAAACAACAAGAATGGTAAGAATGAAACTGAAAAGGGAGATTTCAGATCCTGAACGATTTCAAATGTTTTCTTTTTTCTTTTTTAAAGAAGTGTAGACTTTATTTCTAGGTCACTGATTCTAATCTTTTATGCCTTTAATTTCACTAGTCATTTTATTAAAGAATTATGTGATAATGAACAAGTAAAAGCCTGTCTTTTTCCTAAAACAAAATTATTTTCTGACTTTATTTATTTTTAATATTTGGTAGACTACTGGCAAATATTTTAATCATATATATAAAGTACACTGAATTGCTATGGTTTTGAAAGACAAACAAAAAATGATTCTTTCTAATTATAAATTTCATTGCAACAAAGCTATAAAATACAAAGTAGTCAGGGGGAATGAATGGGTGGAGCACAGATGATTTTTAAGGCAGTGAGAATACCCTGTATGATATTACAGTGGTGGATATATGTCATTATACATTTGTCCACATTCATAGGATATATAACACCAAGATTGAACCCTAAGGTAAAATGGATTTGGGGTGATCATGATGTGTCAATACAGGTTCATCCTTGGTGAAAAATATACTGTTGGGAAAGTGGTGTTGATAATGCAGGAGGCAATGCATGTGTGGGGTAGGCAGTACACAGGAAATCTCTGTACATTCCTCTTAATTTTGTTGTAAACCTAAAACTCCTCTAAAAACAGGCTTCAAAAATACAGTAGTATTGTTGAGCAATATATTTTGCTTATGACTAAAAGACATAGCCAAAAATAAAAATTTTACTAATAGTATAAATTTTCAGTAATATTGTTGTGATGTTACAAGTATCAGATTTGATGAAAAACGGGACATCAAAGGCATTTGCTGGGAGGCATGAGCAGGGGGAACAGGACTTAAGAGATATGTCACAGTTACTTCCTAGCAAGCTAAATGTTGGTAGCAGAGGGCATACCCCACTTGAAGGTGGATATGGAGAAAGAAACAGAGGATTCCAATGACAATATTACACCTTATTTAGCTTGTCTTTGAGGCCTACCAGTTAGGATTATGCATTAGGCAATGAGAAGCCACTTTACATATACTCCACTTTTGGCTATGATGAAGTAGCTTTTAGACTGACACTCTGGCCAAGACAACTTTAAGAGCTGATGAAATACAGAAACAAAACTGAAAAGTTATATAATGGCATCACATTAACAGGCCTAAAGATTTATAAAGTAAATTTATTTCTACAAATAAAAATGTATAAAGTAATTTTCCACAAATTTCAAATGTTTGAAATCATAGAGTATATTCTTCTGACCATAGTGAAGATAACAAAAAGATAAATAGAACAATCTTTCAAATGTTTAGAGATCAAGGATTACAATTCTAAATAAACCATGGTTCAAAGTAGCAATTAAAGTAGAAATTAGAAACCTTTTTGAACTGAAAAATACTTTAGTAATTTTGTCATATCAAAAACTTGAGAGATGTAGCTAAAACAGTGGTAAGAGGCCTTGCCATGTTTATGGAGTAGAAGACTCAATACTGTCAATGTCAATTCTCCCGAAGTTTATCTAAAGAGTCAACATAATTCTAATAAAAATTTCAGCATTTTTGTGACAAACTGATTCCAAATTTTATTTTTAAATCTGAAGGGCCAAGAATAACTAACACAGTTTTAAAGATGAAAAACAAAGATGAAAAAATTACACCACCTGATTTAACATGTATTATAAAGCCACAGTAAATAAACAATGTGGTATTTGTCCTAAGATAGATAAGTAGCCTAACTGGAATGTAATACATAGGGAGTATAGAAACGGACCCAAACACATAGTCACCCAATTTTCAACAAGGATGCCTCTGAAATGCAGTGAAGAAAAAAATTTGTTTTTAGTAAACGGCTTTCCATATAAATAAAAACTGATCTTCAACCCTGCTTCACCTCATATATAAAAAGTAAGTCCAGATCTAAATAGAATTAACTCTGAAAGGTAAAACAATACAGAATTTAGAACACAACAAATGAGGATATCTTTATGACTTTGTGATGACAAATATTTTTTATACAGGATGCAATGAGCACCAACAATAAAGGAGTACTTAATAAACTGGATTTCATTAAAATTAAGACCTTCTATTTATCTAAAGACACCATTAGAAGAGTGGAAAAACAAGCTTCAAATGGGAGAAGATAATTGAAATACGTATAGCCAAAAAAGGATTCAAATCCAGCCTATTAATCAAGAATAGGCCAATAAAAAAAAATAAAATAACAACGGGCACAATACTTGAACAGGCACTTCAACAAAGAAGATATAGAAATGGTCAATAAGTATATGAGAAGATGCTCAACATCATTAGTCATCAGGGAAAAAAAAATTAAAGTCACGTCATGCTACATATCCATCAGGATGGCTAAAATAAAAAAGACAAAGAATGCCAGATTTTGTGAGAATATGGAGCAAATGAAACTTTCATGTGTTGTCTGTGGTGGTGTAAACTGGTATAACCACTTTGGAAGATGACGGGCAATGTCTATTGAAGTTGAACATACATAGCCTGTGATGTCGGCAATTCCGCTCCTGGTAAATATCGAAAGAAATGAGTATAAACAGGCACCAAAAAGACATACAAGAATGGTCATAGCACCATATTATTTACAATAACAAAAAAGTGGGAAAAATCCAAATGTCCATCATCAGTAGAATCCATAAATTATATTTACATGATGGAATACCATATAAAAATGTAAAAGGGTAAACTACTTTTATACACAACATATATGGATCTTATAAAATTGAGCAAAAGAATCCAGATATGAAAGAGTATGTACTTAATAAGTCAATTTATATAAAATTCAAAAAAAGCACAAATATAATCTATAATGGCAGAAGTTGAAATAGTGGTCAGCTGTGCAGAAGATACTGACTTCAAAGGGTAATGAAAACATTTCCTGAGACATCTGCAATGCTGTACATCACGATCTGTGAAGGGATTATTCAGAAGTGTTTACTTCATAAAAATTCCTAGAGCTATACACTTAATACTGTGCTCTTCGTTGCAGGTATGATATTTCTCAGTTAAAAGGTGTATGTAACACTCGGGCATACTCATACACACACCCGATTTAGGTGGGGATGTGAGCTGATAATAATCATGTTGTGGAGGATCCCTTTGGTAGCTGCATGGAGATCAGATGGTGGGAGGGTGAGAAGATCAGAAGTTGGGAAGAGAGAAAGTAGCTGTGGCTAGGTCTGGGCAAGGTATTAAATACCTGCACTAGGGCAGGTGTAGCTGAGAAGGGACTGTAATATCTAGGAGAGAGACTCAGGGGCAGATCCTATAGAATCTGGCCTGTTAGATGTGAAGAATGAGAGTGTGGAGTGAGTGGGCGGTTGGAAATTCAGTAAAGGAAGCTGCTGTTGGAGCTACTGAGCGAGGGGAAGGGGTATGCAGGTTAACACGCTGCCTATGAGATGCTATTGGGGGATACAAGTGGAGATGGTGAGCAAGTGAAATTAGGAAAACTGATCAGTGAAACTCTGAATTTACAGGGAGACTTGTCTAGAATGAAATCCCTGCCGGGGTTTAAGGACTTCAAGGAGGTTGGGTTTCAAAAGCACCCCACCTTCCAGACACAGGGTGAGACCTTGGAGGATTATCTTCTGACTTCTGAGTCAAGGAGTGGGGAGCATGTGGCACAGTGACTAACCTGCAATCTCACCCCACTCATGGAGGGCTCTGTGGCCTTGGGCCACCTCACATCTCCAGCCCACTGTGCCTTCGCTGGGCCAATGTCTGCACTAAATCTTTACCATTTCCTGGGGAAGCCTCACTCTTGTTCTTTTTCACAATAAATTTGATTAACTTCTAAACTCAGTAACTCCTTCACAGCTGAAGTAGCTCATGGCTAGTCTCACACTTATCTGTTTTTTTGTGGACTATTTCTGGACAAACCTTCCTGGAACTTTACCAAAAGACTAGGAACTCTCCCTAAAGAAATTTAAAGATAACCCCAAAGCAAAGTATTCCAACACAGATTTAAAACGGTTTCATAAAAATATCAGTTTTTCTTAAATGCACTGTGATTATATACTATGTCTCTGCCACAGGGTGAGAGCAGAGAAATACAAAAACTGCATTTTAAAGATGCATATATATTACACCTATGTGCATTAATAAAAGCCAGATAGGCTCACTCTAGGTACATAGGGAATAGCTGTGAGAACCCTGGGTCCTGTTTATTGTTCTCCCATTGTGAAGGAAAACCATTTTCTTATTTTGATAAGAACTCCTATTAGACATTAACAAAGCCTGAGCTGTACTGACATATGCATATACTTGTGAAATTCAAACACTTCTTTTGTGTGAGAAGCACTGACTATAATGAAACTTTAATTCATAGTTCACAATAGAAATGTAAGCAAGGACTTTATCTATAAATTCATTAATTGCTATTCCCTGTCTAAAGTAGCCAAATACTCAGCAGCAACTAAAAAAGGCTGTCATACCCCCAGTACTGCCTAGTTTTAACTTTTGGTTGAGTTTATAAGGTTTAGAATGGCTATGGCAAGGAACAGAACTATGGATGTACAGTCAAGAAGCAACTGAAGTCTCAGGCTATATCCCTATCTTCCTAACTCATCTGCTTTTTACCCTTCTGGGGTAATCAAACCCCAAGGACATGCAAGTAGCTTCCATGAGAAAAATCATCTGCAAATACAGGCAAATACAGGCACTCAGAGTTAGCCTAAAGTAATCCACTCCTAAATATGCGTCAGATAACAAATTTTCAGAGAAATTCAATTTACAGTGGGAACCCAATTTCATATTTTTTAAACAGTTTAAGTATTCATACATTTCTAATCCATGTTGGTTGTATCTGTCAATCCACTGAACTAGGTATTTTCTAGTTTTTCAAGTATATTGTGCTGTGCTCAAGTAGCAGGGTGAAGCTTTCAGACCTAGCAATAACTCATGTAAGTTTTCTTTATTTTCCCATGCATAGAAAATAGAATGTGCATGGTGGTAAGCCCACATGCCTGGCCAAGCTTTTGTCTTCTCTATGTTATTTTCTTTTCATAGGCTTTATCACTTTCCATTTTTCTTCTGCAGAAGGAAAGGCCACCTGGGCTCACTTACTTGCCTCATAGTCTGTTCCATTTTTTAGAAAGTATTTTATTTTCACTTACTGATGTAGGGAAGATGACAAGCAAAAATGCCCAATATGTTTAAACAGCACACATGTGAGATGCAGTATCATCAGGTGAAACACTGACACTCACTGGGGCCAACACCTTGTCCTCTCCCGGGGACACCCAGCATCTTGAACATTTTCACTGGCTCACACCTGCCAATTTCTTTCATAGGCTTACAGTTTGGATAGTAAATTCAGGGTGAAATTTTTTGATAAATCAGTAAAAACTTTTTGTGAGAGTTCAGTTAGTAAAGATACAGGAAAATTAAGAAATTTATTTTATAATTATCCTCAGTGTTGTGAGACAAATTGCAAAGTGGCCATACAAATGATGATCTCCTGTGGAATTGTCTTAAAAGTTGTGAATTAGGCAGTGTTTCATAGACTCCTACATCTGACTATATTATTTCAAAGAATATATGTAGCATGAGGAGAATTTCCATTTGATGGTCAAGAGAAAAGCAGAAATACAATGTTTGTTCTGATAAGAAGTGGCTCTTCTCTCTAATCACATCACTGAAGTGTTCAGAGAGGGAAAGATTCTTCTTTCCAGTTAATTATCATCTAATGGCTAGTAAATTATTTTGCATAAGCTAATATGCAACAACACTATTTAAAAAATCCCAGTAGAATTAACTAATTAGTTCTCTCATTTAAAGGCTTTAATCAAGCTGTTTTTCCAAGGAGAAATAAGAAGTGCACTAAGTCAAGTGTGTTGATTATAAAGAAATCATGTACTGCTCTATGTAGAATTAAAGGTACCAGAACAGAACACCCAGAGGTAGAGTACCATGTCAACCTTGGCCTTACCCTTTGATTTCAAGGCTTCTAATACCTTTGAATCAGCTGTTACATCACTCACTAGCTTGATTTCAACATTTTGAGAAGTCAGTTGGAGCAACTTTTCGAAAAGACGTTGACCCTAGAAAAAATATTCAGAACCAAAGTCAGAAAACCTAAAAGTATGCTATTTTAAATAGGAATAAATAAACATTGAAAATTAAAACTATTCATTCAAATTTTAAAAGGCAAGCACTTCAGCCCTTGGCAGCACTTCATAAATTCAAGAGTTTATGGAAATAGAGTAGTAGTAGGAACACAGATTACATTGTTTTTTTGAGTATTGTGCAATTCAACAATTATTGCAATAGTCATTTCAATGCTACAATGCAAATCTACTCTTCTTTTACTTTTTCATGAACTCAAATTATCTACACGTGAAGAGGCAGAGAATATTAAACAGTTGTGATTGGACCCAGAAAGACCTGGATTCCAGCTGGTTTTCCAATTTACAAACTCCATTTCTTAATCTCATTAATTTCCAGTTTCTTCTTCAGTAAAAGATAGATAATATTAGTATTTACTTTAAAAGGTTTTTGTGAGAATTAAGAGATAGTAGTAGGTAAGTATCCTTTAAGTGTTAGCCATTATGGGGGGAATCATGACTACTTATCAGGGATTTGCCTAAATTCACCTTCTTGTTTAAAACGTATTTTACTGAATTCAACTTATGGTCTGCCTAGAAATCTATAATTATTAGCCCAGCATAAAAATAACTGAAAAAAATAAAAAGTAAAGGCTTTCCTTATAAGATTTTCACAAACATAATTTTTATAGTAAAATTTTTTTTTTAATCTCAGGGACACTCTGAATAGTGGTAGGTCCATAGCTATTATATCATCTTAGGTAAGTGGATTGCAACATTATCCTTTTTATTTTCTCTTGTGTGTTTTCATAGACTCCTCATTATCATAAGAGGGAACTGGTCTTCTTTTATTGGTTCTTCAGAATGTTGTTATTCAGCCACAAACTCAAATGCCTTCGGAGGCTAAACAGGCAATAAGGCTTTGGTATTAATGGCCCCAAGTGGCAGAGTCTTATCTTACTTTGATAAGAATGGATTATTGATAATGATCATGTAGAAAGTATTTGAAGACTGAAAAGAGAAAATGGATGAAATGTAGATGTACAGCAGTGATTCCTGCAATTCAGCCTTAGAAAAGAAAGAAGCCAAAGATCAAAACCCTAAAGCTTTGGAATATTAAGGAGGAGGGAGCTGGTATGCCAGTGCTAGGGCGACAGCTGACAGCAGGGAGGAGCGTCTGCATAATCCAGCCATGCTCCTGCCTAGAGCTGGTGCAGTATAGCCTAAGCTCCATAATCCTTGGAAGTTAGAGAAAAGAGGAGTTGCACCCCATGTCAGGCATGGAGGCTTCCTTTTTGTCTAACTAAGTGTGCTGATAAAGGTTGCCCAAAGTAGAACTCACCAAAAGTGACCAAATTACTTTGCATGCAAAGCGTGGAGGCAGCCTCCCCACAAAGCAGGTATTCCTATGAGGTACGTAGAATGAGTGCATCAGCCAGTTGCAAATTACTTTTTTAATAAAGAGGTGAGAGGGAAAGAGGGAAGGAGAGAGAAAGAGAGATATGAAGAGATAGAGGGAGAAGGATAAGGAAAAAAACAGCTGCTGATTTGCTGATTTCAGGGTCTACATAAATTTCAAATTTACTATGGAGAAATGAGGGCTTGGCAGTGAGAGGCTCAGACACTGGATGTGAGGGAAGATGCACTTGGTGGGGCTTTGTGGATTTTCCTGCAGAGCTGCCACCAACACAACCTCCTCCCTGTGAGCTTTGTCACTCTGCCGAGTTGTGCACTATACTCTTGTCACACACCCTTGAAGGTTTGGTGATGCCTACATAGTCCAGATTTCTAGAGCCCAGACTCATGGTCATCTCACAGTCACATAAATCGTTTGTATTTTTCACTTTCACAAAGGGAAAGGATGTATGTACTTTGTGTGTTATGTAAGTCCCCACAGTTAGTGAGCCAGTATTTTTAAAGACTTTCTTTTTTTTTTTTTTTTTTTTGATATGGACCATTTTTAAAGTCTTTATTGAACCTGTTACAATATTGCTTCTGCTTTATGTTTTGCTTTTTTGGCTGCAACGCATGTGAGATCTTAGCTCTCGGACCAGGGATCAAAACCACACCCCCTGCATTGGAAGGCAAAGTCTTAACCACTGGACCGCCAGGGAAGTCTCGAGCCAGTATTTTTAAACAAATGCTTTTATTTTTGCTCTTAGTTAACAATAAATTTAGCACAAATGAAACATAAGAGATCTTCTAACCTATCTGTACTTCTGGCTCTGAGCCTTAAATTTATCTCACTGTGTTATTTTTGTGAGATTTAAAATGAAGACCAGAACTATCAAACATGAATGAAAATAGAAACTCCAAAAGCTACAGATAGTAGCAGACTGTCACTAAATAAAGCTTATTTTTACTTCAATATGTGCTGATTACTTACACCAAGGAGTCTTAAAATTTTTAAATATAGTGCTCACTGTAATGAACTTGTGCTGGGGTAGAACTTCTATACTTGGGCTTGAGGCAGAAGTTCTATTAAATTTCCCCTGTTTTCAGTGTCTTACCTCCCAGTCCACCCATTTTTGCTAGGACATTCAAAATGTAATTATTTCAAAGGTATGAAACACTTATTCTATGCTGAGATCTGCAGTAAGGCCCACTGCTCTCTGAGTTAAATTTACTCATCATGTTTTCGTAAAGGAATAACAAAAGTCCCTTGGCTTTTAAACATCAGCAGTTTAAAGACTTGCTCTTTCTGGTGAGAAACATTAGCTAACATTTTAAACTTAAATAAATCATCTTGAAGTTAGCTAGTGGCTCAGGCACATTGACCTACTTTAAGCCATTTTTTTCCAATGTCTGCAAAAACCTTATGATAGACAGTACAATCCTGGACAGAGAGCTGTACCGCAAGGAAAGAGATCCAGCTCAGCCCCTTTGTGACTCTGAAGAGGCTGCTTAACCTAAGAGAGTAGGGGTTATAAATACTGCCTATTTCTGTTGACCCAAAACAACTCATAGGCAGGATGAAATGCCACAATAAAATGTGAAGGGGAAAAACAAAAATACCAAAGAGAAATCAGAAGATAGTCCTCTGATAGGACTAAAAAAAAAAGTCCTCTGGCTGGACTAAAACTCTACGATTTTAGAGCTAAATTAGAAGAGTAATTAAAGAACACTGTTGAGGCCCAAATTAGTGGCCCAAAGACCAAATGGAAGAAATATCTCAAAGCACAAACATGCATGCACACACACATACACAAAAGTATAAGGGTGACGAGGGGAGAAAAGGGTGATCGATAAATTGAAGATATATAACATGTGGCTAATAGGTGTATTAGAAGAGAAAAAGAGACAAAAAGAATACGTTTGTAAATAACAGAAGAAAAAAGTGTCCAACTTGAGGAAAGACATAGATTTACATGTTGGAAAGATAACTGAAGATGGAGGCAAATGTAATGTGGAAAGTCACATCTAGGCACATTCTGTAGAATTAATCAACACCAAGGAGAGAGAGGAATTCTTACAAACTCCCGGCCCAAAACAGAACAAAACAAAAAGGTACCTATCAAGGAAAATGGATCAGACTGGCGTGGAGCTAACCATCGGCAACACTAAACCAGCACTTGGTGGTGACAGACTGTGGAAGAAAAAGAGTGAAGCCCAGGAGTGCTTTACCCAGTCAAGGATTTTACCTGCCAGCGGGAAAGAAAAAAATATTTGCAGATATATACAGGTTTAGAGACTGTATTACCTACGTAACCCATATGAGGAACATATTCAATGAAGAGCTCTAACCAAACAGTAAATAACACTAAAAGCCATCAAGGAGGATGAAGGAAAGAAGAAATAATTGGTTATCAATGTGATATGAATATGTGTTTGATGTACTTGCTAGGACACTTTATAGGGGAAGGCCTACTAAGAATCTATTACATGGCATTCCCAGTGCTATTACCCTAAAGGGACTGAAAATTGATTCTTTCCGGTGTGAGTGTAGAGATGTGTGTGTAGATGAAAGTTACTCTTTTTTATTAATAAAACATAGATATACATACAGTAAATATGCAATATATCTCTGGTATTAAAATTTCATGGTGGGGGCAGGATTAGGAAAAAATGTCTAAACATTTCCCAAGTAAGGTGATAATGAAAAAAAGGTTGAGAAACACTGATCTACAACAAATTGGATAAAGGATCTCAGTAAAAATTAGAATAAGAGCTGAGGAGGGCTTAAAAGGACTAGATGGGAAAAAGGTCATAGTAATGGAACTGACAGTTATAAACTGGTATGTACCAAACAGCATAGTGGCTAAATACATAAAGCAAAAGGTAATAAAAAGGCAATTAAACTACCAACTACCACTGGGCTTCCTTGGTGGCGCAGTGGTTGAGAGTCTGCCTGCTGATGCAGGGGACACAGGTTCGTGCCCCGGTCCGGGAAGATCCCACATGCCGCGGAGCGGCTGGGCCGTTGAGCCATGGCTGCTGAGCCTGCGTGTCCAGAGCCTGTGCTCCTCAATGGGAGAGGCCACAACAGTGAGAGGCCCGCATACCGCAAAAAAAAACAAAACAGAAACAAAAACAAAAAAACAAACACTACCACTTTAAAATATGTCTTTCAAGCCTGGGTAGATCTAATAGAAAATAAATGAGGATATATGAAAATTAAATAATACAATCAATAAACTTGATTATGTGTACATTTATATATTTTTCATTTTATATATCAAGCCCCTCAAAACAATATTTGTCTGTGGAACATTTATAAAAAAAACCTTCCTGTAACTGCCATTAAGAAAACTTGAACAATGGTTAAAATGAAATATTCTACAGGCTTCATTCTCTGCTCATAATGTAACAAAATGAGAGACACACCATTAACATGTAACTCATAAAACAAATCTTAACTACTTGAACATTTTAAAACTCACTCTTAGATTATCCTTACATCAAAAGAGAAAAGAAATGTGAATTTTTCTATTCTCTAGGAAACTATGAACAGTTGAGTTCTTCATAGCAAAACCATGAAATGAAGAAATATTTGGTGTCAGAGAGAAATTTTTAACTGTAAATGTCTTCAGTATTATTAAAAATGAACCATAGAGTCATAGTAATCATATTAATATGGTAGTGGCATAGGAATGGATAAACAGACAAGGGGACTTACAGAGAATCCAGAAATAGTACTACACATGATTTTTATTTAAAACATGCTATTTTAATTCAGTCTGAAAGAGGTGAAGTGGTTTAATCTGGCACAAGTGGAAGATACCTCTATATTACACTACATAGAAAAATATATTCTCAGGAAGAATAAGGATACACCAACACTTTCAAGAAAATCTGGGCAACTACATCTACAGTCTTGGAGTGGTAAAAACCTTAATCACGCTGTAGGAGGCTAAATAATGGCCTCCAAAGATGTCAGGTCCTAATCTGGAAACTGTCAACGAAGTAGAATCTTTGCAGATGTGATTAAATTAAAGGTTTTGAGATAAGGAGATTATCCTGGATTATTTGAGTGAGCCCTAAAGGCAATCGTAGTAGAGATAGGCAGAAGGGACTCTGACACACCCAGAGGAGGAGGGAGTGTGAACATGGAGCAGGCAGATTTGAAGATCCTGGCCTTGAGGACTGGGGTGACATAGCAGCAGGCGAAGGGATGCCAGCAGCTACCAGAAGCTGGAAGGGGTAAGGAGTGTATTCTCCCCTAGAACATGGTGGCTACCCTCTGGAGGGAGCACCCCTCTGCTGACACCTTGGCTTTGGCCCAGTAAAACTAATTTCAGACTTCTGGCTTCCAGAACTGCAAGAGAATAAATTTCTGTTATTTTAAGCCACAGTGTGTGCTAATCTGTTGCACTGGCCACAGAAAACTAATAAACAAGCCAGCTATATAGAAGTAATAAAAGATATATAGAACTATAAAAGTAAAAAAAAATTATAGAGCAAAAGATACCACAAAGTTAATGAAAAACAGTAAAAGTCTGGAATAAATATTTGTTATGCAAATGAGAAACAAAGAGTTAACAGCTGTACCCTACAAAAATAAATTAAAAATTAGTAAGAAAAGGCCAATAGCCCAACCAAACGTGGGCAAAATATAGATTAGACAAGCCTAAGAAGAGCAAGCCTACATGGCTAGCAGACATAAAGAGATGCTTTATGTTGACGAGAGAAGCATGACACAAAGCAATATAGAGATCTCTCTTTGCACTCAAAGAGACAAGAAATAATTTATGAGTGGCAGCATTTACTCTTGTCAACGATTTGGGGAAAGAGTACTCTAACATATTGCTTCCTTCCACACAGGAATCTCACATCTAGAGGCCCATCCCAAAGAAACAAAGGCACCAAAATATGCGTGTGCGCTTATGATTATATATCTTAGGTATGCTATCATGATACACACACACACACACACACACACACACACAGGATAAAAAGTTTAAATCAGAGTAAAAAGGGACATAAGGACTGATTAAACACTTGATGATACAGTCATGAGAAAACAAGATTTAGCATTTATTTGAAGATACAGTGTCCTTTTTTTTTTTTTCTTGCAGTACGCGGGCCTCTCACTGTTGTGGCCTCTCTCATTGCGGAGCACAGGCTCCGGACGCGCAGGCTCAGCGGCCATGGCTCACGGGCCCAGCCGCTCCGCGGCATGTGGGATCTTCCCGGACCGGGGCACAAACCCGTGTCCCCTGCATCGGCAGGCGGACTCTCAACCACTGCGCCACCAGGGAAGCCTGATACAGTGTCCTTTTAAAGCAATACACTTGCCTTGACTTTTTTTAAATTTGTGACTTAACAGACAAAACCACACATGCATCAACCCCTCTTGACTCAATTTGTTAGTTCATTTATTTAACCAGTCAGTATTATCTATAAGATTGACCTCTTATTTATTTACTATATTTACTGAAATTTTTTGTTACTATACTTACTGAAAAAAGTTTTCTTCAGTTTAGAACACATACTAAAATTTTCTTATTTACTTATTATATTTACTGAAATACACAAAGTTTGCCAAGGGTATAGATATATTACTTACTTATATATTTTTCAGTGTCAACTTTTACTCTCAAATACCCCCAGGACAAGGAAAAATGTCTTTTGAGCAAATTTATTCAACACATTTGCTGGATGCCTGCTATGCGCCACAGACTTTAATAAGTATTGGAGATAAATGATAAATAAGCAAATACAGCAAATGTGTCAGATGATAGGTAAAGGAGGTACAGGCCTAGGGGAAATACAGCAAGGGCCCTAATAACCCAGTCCAAGGCACTCAGGGAAAGTTCCCCCAAAAAGGGGAGGAAAGAAAAAATATTCAGGTGGAGATCTGTGGCAGAGACATAAGTAGGAGCACATCATGAAGGGTCTTGTAAGCCTGGACAAACAGTCTACACCTCACCTGGAAAACAGTGTGGACCTCTGAAGGATTTTACATAGAGAAGGGCATAATCAAATTTTTGTTCTGAAAGAAAACTCTTGACTACAAATTGGAGAAGGACTGGTACAGGGCAAGGCTGCAGGCTGAAAGAGAAATCAGAAGGTTGGTATGTGGTTTGGTGAGAGATGATGTGATCTGAGCTAGTGTCAATGGCAGTCAAAAAGAAAAAAAAAAAAGGAAGGATCTCGGGTATTTATGAGACAGTACAGTGATGAACTGGATGCTTAGGCTTGGGCTGAGGAAAAGAGAAGAGTTGGGGATGGTGGCCAGAGTCCCCAGCTGTTTTCAGAACATGCCGATGGAATATGGAATTCCTTATCTGAAGCCAGAAGATGTTGGCCATTACATCAGTTCACAAATGTCCTGTGGTCATGGATCAATCACAGTTTCGGAACTCAAACCATGCCACAGACCCAGTAACTTAATTGAGAATATCCACTTTTGGGGTAGCAAGCAATAAGGATTATTCGCTTGATATCAGCAGAGAGTATCTGCTATGTAGGCGTGCAGGCTGCCAGTCCATTCATTAGTCCAGGTTCCATCCCATTAAGGGATTTAATTATTTTGAAGAGTTAATCCCCAAGACCTTGCCTAATGATGGTTATTCACAATTATGCACCCCATGGGTATGAAAAAAGCCATCCCTGTCAGGGGCAGATGAAAAGAGATGAATAAGCTCATCATACCCATGAAGGGACAGGAAATAGCAAGGAATTAATATCAGGAGCAGCATGCTTATTACAGGGATCTGGGCAGCTGGGTTCCTACAGTACTAGAAAGTAGCTTTAAGGCTGCTCCAGTGTCCAGTCTGGCTGCAAAAGGTGGGTGGACAACGTAATCTTGGCAGTGCATTCAGCAGTACTTGGAAGAGTGTGCATGGCACTGCAGGAGATGGTGGCCTGTGATGTGACTGGGGCAAGGGAGGAGTACCAGGAGGTGCCAAACACTCCAGCTCTTCCACAATCACTTATTCTGAGTGGGCAGAGAGCCCCACACAGAATGGAGGCAGAATTCCTTCACATACTCTCTCCCAGTGGTCTCAGCTTCCCCAGGAAGCAACCATGAGGATTTACTACATTGCTCCCCCAAAACCCCATGGCCTTAAGAAACAGCTCAGACTCTTTAGCCCTCTAATCCTACTTCTGAGAATTGATGCTGAGTGAATGAGCAAAAAGAAGACAATGGTTTGGGGCTTCCCTGGTGGCGCAGGGGTTGAGAGTCCGCCTGCCGATGCAGGGGACACGGGTTCGTGCCCCGGTCCGGGAATATCCCACATGCCGCGGAGCGGCTGGGCCCGTGAGCCATGGCTGCTAAGCCTGCGCGTCCAGAGCTTGTGCTCCACAACGGGACGGGCCACAACAGTGAGAGGCCCGCGTACCGCAAAAAAAAAAAAAAAAAAAAAAAAAGAAATATTTACTGCAGTAGAATTTACTTCTGAAAAAAAGAAATAGCTTAAATGTCCAATAATAGAGAAATATCAAGTTATCTACATTTAATCTGGTGTATATGCTACATTGTATATTATGCAACCAATTTAAAATAATGTTTACCAGGGTTTCTAATAACATGGAAAGATGCTTATGGTGTGACATTAAGTTCAAAATTAAGATACAAATTTCTTTATATGAGCCTATGTATGTAATTATGCATAAAATATCAAACCATTAAAAAATTTTTGTTGATGATCACATGGATGATTTTGTCCTCTTTCATTTCTCTGTAGTTTTCAAATTTTCTATAGTAAGAAGCTATTGGTATTATAATGAGAAAAAAATCCAACCTATTCTTTTTAAAAAAAAGTTCCAAAAACATCAATAGACCATAGGAAATACAGAGCGAATGTCTAGAGAGAAAACAATCAAGCGTATAGGTAAACAAAACTAAGACAACTTTAAAGAAAAGTTATTATTTAATGAAAATAATTGAGAAGAATGTCTTCGGGTTCATGATTTATTCATGTCTATATGATTGGATTCTAAAAGAAGCAAAGAGGTTAAACTCTTGCTAATCATAGTGTTTATGAGTTTATATATGAATGACGATTTTCCTTAGAAATATATTGGAAAGCAAGCAAGAACATAATTAGAATTACTCAACAGATGGGGGAGCAAAAGCACACAGAAGCAGCAGGAATTCACTAAGAACTGCATTGAGGGAGGACCAGAAGCCACAAGAGTCAGGAGGGCTCTGCTGAGAGCGGAGAGAAAGCTGCACAAACCTGTTCGCTGACAGCTCCTTTCATCACTGCTCTACCACTCTGTATTCTTATCACTGGTTTTTCTGTCTCCCCCACTACTCATTGCTCATTTGATTTTGTGTCCCCAGCAAACAGCACAGTACCTTGATAAATGTTTGTTCAGTAAAGGCGCATTCAAAATTAGTCTATGGCCACATTTCAAACAGGAGAATGCTAATTTATAAGCATGTGTCAAGTGTTGATTTTGTGGAACAAAAAAGATACTATTTTGAAAGAAGGGGACAGTCTTTTCATAAGATGACACTATTTTCATGTTGATACTGACCAGGAGTTATTCAGTCTGGAGATGAGAAGGCTGAAGAGAACCTACTGTTTATGTGGAACAGTGAAATAGAAGCTGTCACCCTTTTACATCATCAGTGAGAGAACAACTGGAATAAACAGGATTAAACCGAAACAGGTAAAATCAAGTTGACTAAGCAGAAAGGGACCAACTTGGTTCTATCCTGAAATCTATAAAAATCACACACTGTTTATTAGACTGGGATGGTTTAGAGCAGTAATTCTCAACCCTGGCTGCACAATGGAATCCCCAAGTTATCTTTTAAAAGGTATCAGACCCTAAGCCCCTCTCCAAATATTCTAATTTAACTGATCTGAGGTGAGCTTGGACATAGGTATATTTCAAAGGCTCCCCAGGTGATTCTTACTGGTCGTTATGGCTGAAAGTTGCCATACTGGGACAGAAGGGTAAGAATCTACTTGAAAATATGCACATTTTTCTTTCTCTTTTCTTCACCTAAACTTTGAAGAACCACCTGAATTATTATTCTGGGAAGAATTATCTTAACCTCCTTTAATATAAGTTGAGAACTTGATGGACAGCTGAAAGTTATTCCTGCTGTAAAATGATAAAGTAAATTCCTGTATGGAATTTGAAAGTAAATGTCTTGCACTAGAAAAACAAAAATCAAATGAAAACAGCAGCTATCTTTTATGAGCTCCATTATTTGCTGTTTCACAAACTATCTAATCAAATTTACAAAGCAATCAAATGAGACAGGCATTATTAAATCCATTTTATAGATGAGGGAATTGATGATCAGAGGGATTATGACATTTGCCCAGTGTGAACACAACTACTAAACTGCTGGTCATGTCAAATATGGTTGATGCCAAACCTGTGGTCTTTCCACTGTAGCAAATGCCTCCTAGATAGTTTGCCTTTTCCATAAAACCAAACTTTGAGAACTGAAAATAAAAAAAATAATGGATTCTAAACTGAGCCAAATAACAACAGAGCATCAGTATGTACCCTAATTATGTTCTAATTAATTTATACATGTTTTTTTTTCCCTATAATTCCATAAAAGCACAAAATAGACTATAGGAAGTTTGCCATAATATAGTAAAAATGTATTCAAGTCCTCAGATCTACATCAAAACAAAGGATGAAATGTGCATTTTCCATGTTGTGTCATAATATCCTACCTTCTCTGGCTGTCTCACTCCAACCTACTAATTACAATATACCAACCTCTTAATTACAACAGGTTGGAAGAATTTCAATTATTTAAAGGACCCCTCTCCACCAACTATGCTCATCTCCTTTCAGGCAAAATGAAAAGCAGGAACTATTGTGCTTTTATTTTTCCTAGATTACAAAATAGTAATAAAGAAAAGAAATTCTAATTAAATATTATGATGAGGCTGCAACATTTCTGGATACTTTTATCAGACTTTTACATGGAAACGACATTGTCAAAAACAGGATTCTCCCGGGTTCCAGAAATACCCGTGTTGCAGAGTAGATGCTGACCGTTTGCACGATGAATGAGTGTAAAGACTACTTCAGTAGACTTGGAGAGGGAATGGAACAGCAGGGATGGGAAAGAAAGGAAGAGTGGGCTTAGAAGGGCATTGAAGATGGAGAATCAATAAGATGGTGGAGACTGGGAATGAGAAGTACTGGAGTGTGTGGAGTCCTAGCTGACTCCACCAGACTGCAGGCTCCCTGAGGATGGCTAAGAGATATTACAGGTCAAAGTATGAAGTGATAGTAATAGAAAATGTTAACAATATCATTTATGAACAAATCATGAAGATAGCTATGAAACAAACATCACAAGGAAAGGGTTTATAGTTGGCTGAAACAAAAATCTCTCTTCTGTTGCTTAATCTACATTGATAGTCAGTTAGGAAGAATATTGCTAGGAAGGAATGAGTGGGCTACAAGACAGGGCCTGGAGACCTGAGTCACACAGGGATGCAGCTCCCTAATCAAGGGATGGCAGGATGCATCCCACCAAAGTGAGATCACTGAATGCTGCCTGGCCTTAGGGGACTTCAACTTAAACAAAAACAAGAAGCAAAACACCAACCAATTGACCAACTAACAAAAATCAGAAGTGGCTATAGGTTGGATAAGATCACATTACTTCCTGCGTATTCAAGATT
Organism: Delphinus delphis; assembly: GCF_949987515.2. Taxonomy (NCBI): domain Eukaryota; kingdom Metazoa; phylum Chordata; class Mammalia; order Artiodactyla; family Delphinidae; genus Delphinus; species Delphinus delphis. The sequence continues at coordinate 155,583,814 of NC_082683.1, forward strand.
CAAGATGTCAGTTGTCCAGAGGGATATATGTGTATGCATGTATATATGTATACATAGATAGACAGATGGGTGAGAGCAAGACACTGTGTGTGTGTTTGTGTGTAAAAATTTGTAATAAATAAAAGTTAGAATTCCATATATAATGATAATTTTCCTAATCCTTCTTATCTACCCAGAGTCTCACATTTGTAGAAATTATATTCCTCTTTTAATTTTACATGGTAACCATCTTGGATTCTAGTGTAAAGTACCCAGTAAGAACTCATTATTTGTTACTACAATTAAACTGACTCGAACTAAAGTTGCAGTGTGCACCTAAGTAAGTAAATGTGAATGATAACATTCATGAATTTAACAATAAACACTTACATAGGCACTAAATGGTCAAAGATTGTTCTATACCCTTTACATATATTAACTAATTTAATCTACACAACAACCTATGAGGGTAGATTCTGTTATCACCTTGATTTTGCTGATGAGACAACTGAGGCACAGAGAGTTTAGCGTCTAGCTCAAAGTCACACAGCTAATAAGTAGATAAAAAGAAATATAAACTATACTCCTGACTCATTTCTATAGTCTGTCTACCACTGACAGTCTGCCTACCACTTACTGTGTAGAGACAGGATCCTGGCTTATGCTTTCCAAAATAACCTCTTGGATCACTGAACTTTCAAACATGCTAGTTACTAAATTGAGCAAATACTGTTCAATTTTAAAAATCATAATTTTTCAAAATTAAACAATTGTGATGTATCATCCACTGGTAATCGTGGCTCACTGTAGGCCAGTAACTAATTGATTTCATATAAATACATCTCCTTAAGATTCAGTTGTTGTAGCTCATTCATTATTTTATTTGGTTTCTTCCAATGAACTCATAGAGAATAGGACTTTTTTGCTCAATGAATTAGGTAGCTCTACTAAGAAGCCTTTGTCAAATCATATTTCCTGGCTTTTCCTAAAGAGTCTTGATTTCATAAATCTCCATCATTTTATCCCATAAATTAGCAATCAAGTTGTCCTAGAAATTTAATGTTTCAGGGTCTAAACTCATCATTCGGACAGAAAGAAACAAAACCCTTAGCCCAACCATGTCTTTTGATTAAATATGAAAATATAATTTCCATGGAACTGTAGACCTCACTAGCCCTTAACATGACTGTGATCCAGAGCAAGGTCACTGCCCAGTTTCTTTCAGCACAGAAGGAAACAACCACAAAAAGATTAACAACACCCAGGGCGAAGTAGGAAAAACAAGATGAGTTTTTCAGGGCGGGAATTAAAATAGCGACCCTTTGGCAGCACAGATTAAAAGTGCATTTTTAATGAATGTGTCTATTTCCAGGCAAATGAAAAAAAAATGTAGGCATTCATCATCCTATTAATAATGACCATAGCTCACTCTTACAAAATGGCATCCGGAGAGGACACAGACATCCAGAGAACACACAGATGTCATGTGCCATGTTTATTTGTGTCCCTTTTCTGCTGAGCTGGGGCCTGCCTGCCACTGGCTATACCATTCCTTGGTGTATTTTGCTTACAGCTGCATTATGATAAGTAGATGGGCTGCTTTTCAGTTATAACTACTACTTATTTATTTACCATTTATGGTTTCCGTTTAGGACTTTTCAGGCTCTGTTGGTTTAGAAGTCTGTTAGAATAGTCCTGTTTGACTATTGTGCCTCTCAAAATAAAAATATTTTCTTTTAAAAATATATTAATGGAAAATAAGCTATGAACCTGAGCCAATTTTCTGAAACATCTTTTAAAAATTTTAATTAGCTCACTTGAGTAATTACAGTGTGAATTTCATTTTCTTAACATTCTTTTTTCTGTGTGCAATAAGTCAATCAATGACTATATCCCAATATTTATGAGGGCTTGGTAAAAATAAAAACATGCTAAAAGGTCCAAAGATTAGCCATCCAAAATTTGAAAGGTTGGGTAAAGTCTTTAATTTCCTATTTCCATTTGAAAGATAAAATCAGGTAAAATTTAAATCAAATAGGCTTTCAGAGAGTACCTTCCTTGGTAGAAATGGTAAAACTTGATGGCCTGGAGAGAACAGGATATGGATCTTTAAAGTGTACCTGGAGAGAAAAAGCTGGCAGCAAGGACCTGCTTTCTTTTTTCCATTCCTGATCTCTGTACAATTACCCCTATGGTGTGGTGAGAGGGCGGGAAGGAGTGAGCCAGGCTCTTGAAAAATAATCTCTAAAGGCCCAAGACATGTGGTATTTAGACAAGTTCTTCTGGGCCATTGAATCCTAAGTCCTTTTGCAAACACTGCTCTAGGGCTTGAGGGTCAGGGAGGGGAGATGGGAAATGGAGCAAACCAGGCACGCTTGTTCTTTCTTTAAAGACTACACTCCATGCCTGGTATTCAACTAGTGGCAGTCACTTGGCCACCAGTGGACCAGAGGAAGAGGAGAAAGGTTACTGTCTTGTTGAAGTTGCAACCCTCCGAACTCCGCTGTCAACCTCCCCCCTCCCTCCTGCTCACCACTCCTTCCAGGATATGGTACTCAGGGCCAAGAGCAGACAGGAGTAGGGAGAGCTGTTCATGAGAGATGGGTCTCACATCCTGCTTGAGTCCATTTAATTTCCTAAGCAGGTAAAGCCCCTCTATCCTTCATGTCTGCAAATGCAGCTCTCTCCTTGTAAAGAGGCAAAGTGAAATTAGCTCAAAACTCTGAAGAAAACCAACTGGTGTTAAACTGTAAAGGAGCCTGGTGCTGTTAGGGGAATGAGAGGCAGCAAAAAGCCATCGCTGGTGGGCGCAGAATGACTCTACCGGAAGATATCAGTTCACACTGGGGTCTCCTCCTAAAGGACTGCTGGGTGAGTTCAGTAAAAGCCAGGTTACTGACAGCAAATTGAAAAATTCCATTTCTTGGCAGTAGGCCAGCTGTTGGAGAGTGACTTGAATTAAGCTAAGTGTTACCTTCTTTCTGCATGTGTAACATCGACCTTAATTCACTCTAAAGCCATGCAACTGACAAACACTTTTTCCCTGACCAAACTCTAGCCAGGATCCTCTGAGTCTACTTCTCTACCAGCCCTCAACCTTGGCCTATAAGGACTGTAGACTCTCAACACAAATCATTTCATCCACCCTGCTCTGCCCTACCTCTGTCTCTCCTCCCCCATTAAAAGGCTTGAACAAACACTAACATGGTTTCTAACAGCTCAAGGCCACATCTCTAGGATGCCCTTAGCCCCCATTAAAGTGCCTGCCTAAGAAAGCTCAAGATTGCCAAAGAATAGGCTGTTCTGCCAACACCTGAAGATAGGCCCCTGTCTCCCAGCCTATGTGGGAGGGTAGGAGCCTAACTTGGAAAAGCACCAGCTAGCAATCCCAGATGGGGTTCACACATGGACCATTTTTTATAAATTTCTACTTCCCTGACCCTGTTCAGGCCCCTGTCACGCCCTTCCATCTCCCTCATTCTTCCTATATAAAGTACCCGGGCATCTCTGTACAAATCTAAGTTGAGTTCCCTTCACCTGGACCTCTTCCCTACTGCAACAGTATTACTGATTAAAATCTGTCCTGACCACTTTAACTAGCATCCAGCTTTGTTTATCTTTCCATTCAACAAATATTTATTACTCAACAAATATTTACTGAACACCCAGGATGCATCAAGCACCATGCTAGGCACTGTTAGGCAAAACAGACCTAGAGCCTCACGCATCCATTTCATCACTGCCCTGTGAGCAGTACTGAATACTGACCATGATGTGACTTCAGGAACCGTGACGCGGAAAGGCTGTGCCATTCTCTGATGACCCATCTTCTCCCAGAGTCTGAACACCAGGAGGGTTTGCTGGGCTCAGAGAGCAAGAGGTCAGAATGGTTTGGTTCAGCTCTTTTCAAAGGTTTGTGAGTATACAAACCACCTGGGAATTTGGCTGCCAACAATTCCTCCCATTCCTGTGTATGTTCGTCCTGGAGTCTCTTGTCCCTCCAGTGATTGTGGCCTGGCCATGTGACTTTTTCAGACTAACAGAATGTAGCAAAGTAAAGTTCTGGGAGCCCAGGAATTAAGAGGTCTTGTAGTTTTCATTTTCACTCTCCTGGGATCCAGCTGCCTTATAAAAAGCTTGGGTTAGATTACTGAATGATGAGTGTCCACATGCAGAGAATGAGATGTGTCCAGCCCTCAGGCAGTCCAGCTTCAGCTACCCTCCCACCTAAACACAACCTCATAAGTAATCCCGGCCAGCACTACTGAAGCAAAAGAACTGTCAACCAAGTCACAGAATCATAGGAAATAATAATGAATACGTTTTGGAGTTGTTTGTTATACCACAATAAAAAATTAAATAGAAACGACTGTTGTGAAAACTTAAAGCATGTGGCATTGTCTCTGGGACTCGGTGGTGGTAGGGGCTGGAATCCCATTCTGTTACTCAAGGCTGGAAGAACAGTGAAGAAATTGCTTTTGAGGCCTTGAGAAAGTAATGGTAGAAAGTTTGGCAACGCTACTGCCTGCTGTAAAGTAGGAGATAGAAAATATGACTTAGTGGATTTGGGGATCTGGCTAAGCAGATTGTTCAGTCAGATTATCAATCAAAGTTTTGGTGGTATATGATAAGAAGAAACTATTTCATTTTCATGCAGAATTTTGAGAGAAATGTAGAAAATCTAGGACAGTCTCTCAATTGAGCAAAAACATTCTCAAAATGAGAAATGACCTCAGGGTAAGGATCAAATCAAAGCTGTGGCTGTACGATTCCACGTTGAGACCTCTGAAGGATTAAAAGCGATGGTGGTGGTGGGCTGCCTCTCAAAAGGGCTCCTGGAAAATTCAAGGGTGAGGTTCCGAAGCATCTTGAGTCACAGTCCAAAGTAGAAAAAGACCACCTGTGAGTTTTTTGTGGTGTGGCCTTTTGCTAATAGAGTGGATTATAACTGGATACATAGAAAGTCTACAGAAGTTTTTAACGGGTTGTTCCATTTTGGACTAAAAAAGGACAGAGGTGGTTTAAAATGAAAAGAGGTCTCTGGGGCCTCAGATTTCTATTGGTAGAAAGCCAACCAAGGAAATAAGTCTGAAGCAAGCACAGGCTATTTCTTATGAAAAAGAAAGAAAAACACAGAGGGTGGAGCAAAGAGTTTCTGAGAACGGCAGATTAGGAAAGCACCCCCAGGAAGCAGAACTAGATCCCAGTCTAGAGACATTCCCTGTTCTCCAAGTTCGGAAAACTGGTGATGTGTGCCAGGTTGGCTTTTAAAACTGCTGTGGGTTCAATGACTAATTTGTGCTCTCTATTTCCCCCTTTTGAATAGAAGTATCTATCGTAGTTATCTCATCTCTATTTTGCCATTGTATGTTGGGGGTGTGCATTGGGGGGCATGTATCTTGTCTTTTTAGTTCACAGGTTTCCAAATCAAGAGAAGCCCTCATGAGGAGTCCTATTCAGATCCTGTTCTGATGCAGATGAAGAGATCCTAGACTTTGAGCCTTTTCTGTAATGGGATACAAGTTTTGGGGGATGAGAAGTGCATTTTGTATGTGGGAGAGACAGATGGATTGCTGTGGCCAGAGTGCACTGTGGTATATAATTTCCAAAGATGCCTGCCAACAATTCTCCACATTCCCATATGGATGCTACCCCTCTCATCTTGGATTTGTGACTTGCTTTGACCAATAGAATAGGGTGGAAGCAATTGGGATTCTAGAGCTCAGGTCTTAAGAGGTCTCACAGTTTCTGCTTTTGCCCTTTTAGGATATAACCACAGGTCAATAATTCAAGCCGCTTTACTGAATGATGATAGACACATACAGAGAGAGAGAAGTCCAGCCAGCTGCTAGACATTCCAGCCATCTGAGGTAAGATGCTCCTATGTGAGGAGTCATCTTGCACCCTCCAGCCCCAGGTAGGCCACCTCAGCCAACACTATTTAGATCAGAGACAAGTTCTCTGACAAACGCTGCCCAGAATCATGAATACAAAAATAATTGTTATTTTTATAAACCACTAAGTTTTGGGATGATAAATGCTGCAATAAGTACCTGAAGCACCTGCTTCAGCAGAGGTAGAACAGTGCAGAATATAATTAGTAAAATTATCCAATTCTTCTTAGTATAGCCTTTATGGGATTTTTGTTTATTTGTACCTATTTTCTAATATCTTTTGACTTTAAAATAGTATAATTGAAGCAAATCAAAGCACCAATGAGGTAATGATTATAGGCTTAATGCCAACACATTTTGTATACAAACAGACAAAACTAATTTTATCCTTGACCCCCCCATAGGACATTTAAGTGTAGGGCAATGGTCATATACTTGATAGCTCAGTGCTATCATGGTTGTACCAACATAAAGAAAAACATGTTAAAGATTACCAGGATCGGGGTGGTGGTGTGATGAATTGAGCGATTGGGATTGACATGTATACACTGATGTGTATAAAATTGATGACTAATGAGAACCTGCTGTATAAAAAAATAAATAAATAAAATTCAAAAATTAAAAAAAAAAAGATTACCAGGATCATTTTCTTATCTCCAGGACATTTCATTCAGAAATCATTCAGATCATTTAGTCAGTTTTCTAAAGGCCGTTCTTATAACCAGTAAATTTCTTTTTCCTCTTCACTCAAATATGACAGAGTCAAGAATATACAGCTATACCGGGAAGTGTGACTCCACTATTAAAAAAGTTGGCTCTGAGCCACAAAGACAAATTAGGACACCAATTAACCAATTAAATGTCTCAGCAAGCAGTTACAGAATTGAAACTGTAAACATGCAGGTTGTGCAAAGCAGAATTCTGGGGTGTGCCATCAGTGGACACCACAAGACACCTCTGAAGTTGTCCGATACAGCAGTGCTGCATAGAGAGCCTCTTGTTTGCAAACATGAGATGTGATTTTGCCCTTGAAAGCACTGCATTCTAGTAGAAGCTGAGCAACCTACGATTAACAATGGCACATACATATAAATGTAATACTGGACATGAACTATGGGTATAGATAGACTGAAAAAATGAGCTTGAACTTGAGGAGTGGAAGCAAGAATACTGAGTATAAAATGCACATAAGTAAAATTTTCACACACATTAGAGGATGCAGCTTACCTGACATGCTGATGGATGACTGTGGTTGAGATCCCAATGGGAAGATACTATGTCAACAGACTTTTTGGCCATGCTGAGTAAATTCATCCAGCCTTGGAAAAGTGATAAGTGAAATGGTGCATTTTCTGAATAGGTAAGGCCTTCAGGAATATTTTCCACCAGGGCAATTCTTAGAAAAGATTTTGAAAAACAAACAAACAAAATCTAGTCAAATTTGAAGCCACAGATCTTTACACATGCATACAGAGACATCTGAAAAATACTCTTTACTCTTTCTGAATGTATATGTTCCTCATAATTTACATTTTTCAACAAAGGCATTTAACATTTCCCCTATGCTAATCTACTGTGTTCTGAGAGTTTATGTTCAATTTCTCCTCAGTTAGCACTCATATTTCAGAAAATCATGGTATATGTCCCTAATGTCCAGTGCCAAAATAGCCTTGAGAAAAAGTCCAGAGCTTCCCACACAAGCATCTTCCTCTAGTAATATCTCCAGTTTCTAGTACAATGTTGGACATATATTAGAACTAGTTTAGAAACTAAAATATTATGTTTTATTACTACTAGAAAATAAAAATAGTAAATGCTATTACTATTGCTTAAAACCTCTGTTAGTGCTTCCCAGCCTAAGGCATAAAATGATACTAAGAAGGAAATTTAAAAACCGGTCTGTTGGGCTTCCCTGGTGGCACAGTGGTTGAGAGTCCGCCTGCCGATGCAGGGGACACGGGTTCGTGCCCCGGTCCAGGAAGATCCCACATGCCGCGGAGCGGCTGGGCCCGTGAGCCATGGCCCTGAGCCTGCGCGTCCGGAGCCTGTGCTCCGCAACGGGAAGAGGCCACAACAGTGAGAGGCCCGTGTACCACAAAATAATAATAATAATAATAATAATAAATAAATAAAAACCGGCCTGTTGCAGGGCTTTATTAAAGTTGGAGATAGGGAATATATAAAATAACAGTAATAACCAAGCCCTAAATAAACTACAATCAGCAATAACCTAATAAATGTGTCTTTTCTTTTTATACTTCCTTATTGTTGACAACATATACACTGTGGCTTGCGTTGGTGCTGCAGCTAAGGCTGTGTGATTTTCACTTCTAAGTTAGCCAGGTGACACATAACATTTTAGTTTTTTAAATTTATTTTTAAAATCTTTTTATTTTTATTTTATTTTATTATTACTTTTTAAAATCTGAATACCATGGGCCATCCTTGAAAGGTCACTGGCATGGAAGTTCAATATCTTAGTTCCCTGATGAGGGAACGAACCTGGGCCCTCAGCAGTGAAAGCTCAGAGTCCTAACCACTAGACTACCAGGGAATTCCCTGACTTTTCTTTTTATAAATTTATTTATTTATTTTTGGATGTGTTGGGTGTTTGTTGCTGCATGTGGGCTTTCTCTAGTTGTGACAAGAGGGGGCTACTCTTTGTTGTGGTGCGCAGGCTTCTCATTGCGGTGGCTTCTCTTGTTGCAGAGCACGGACTCTAGGCACGCGGGCTTCAGTAGTTGTGGCACATGGGCTCAGTAATTGTGGCTCACGGGCTCCAGAGCACAGGCTCAGTAGTTGTGGCGCACTGGCTTAGTTGTTCCGTGGCATGTGGGATCTTCTGGACCAGGGCTCGAACCCATGTCCCCTGAATTGGCAGGTGGATTTTTAACCACTGTGCCACCAGGGAAGTCCCAATAACATTTCAATAAAGGAATAAACAGGGTTTTTTTTTCCAGTTTAAGAAATGTAAATTCTCCTGCAACTCTTGACAAGAAACTCCAAACTCTTATGAAGATAGGGTTAGGGTAAGGGTGTAAGCCCTTCTAGAACAGATCTTTCTATTCAAAGCTATGCATCCCTAGTGCTGGATACATAATTAGGGCTCAAGAAATACCTATAGAATGAATCTCAGCTTCTAATACAGAATCCAGAACTTCTGTTTATTTTAATGAGACTTGTTCCATTTAGCCAATTTTAGAAACAAAAACAATACTCTCAGTAATATGTTTGTGTATTTGATGAATATCATAGCCAAAATGGGGTTGGGTATATGTCTTAGAGACATTCAAAATTTTAGGGTCCAATCATCCAACCACTACCCACAAATGAATTAAATCTGGTTGAGACCTTATGAGCACAGGACAAGCAAGTCATTTACTGTACCTAACACAGAAATGACTATGACAAAACTCCCTAGTCCTCTGGAATTTATAATCTAGTGAAAGAGCCAGTCTCATACGTAATGATTTAAATAGGAGGTAGGCTCTAATAAATGGCAAAACAAGAGTAAGAATTAATTAGATGGATAAGGCACCATCTGAAGTACCACTGGAACATCAGCAGTGAGGAAAAAATAATTAGGTTGGGAGCATCTGGAACTGGAGAAAGTGGGACTTGAAATGAGTCTTCAAAGATATAATTTTTATGGGTCAGCTGGAAGAGAAAGATATTCTAGGTGTATTTGGATACTTGAGAGTTGGTTGGCCAAGGGAAGTGTGAGGTAAGAGAGTTATGGCAGGGGCTTGCCATGGTGGAGAAGACTGGCAGTGTCTGTAGGGACCACATTGTAGAGGTTGTGAACCAGGAAGAGAAGTCTGGACTTAATTTTGATGCTTTTGAGAGCAACCAAGTACATTTTAGGGGTCTAACTCTGACAGCACACATGTATACTACTGGAAGGGAGATGACAATCAGTAGAGGGTAGAGGGTCCATTAAAACTGACGAGGAACACGGGAAAGGGGTGAGCATTGAGAGAGATTATCAAGGGGAAAAAAAAGAAGAGAAAACGAGCCCAAAGCCTAATGTGGGGGGAATGCCTACATTTTTCTGGTTAGTAGAGTGTGAAATGGATGACAAGATTCAGAAGGGACCAAAAGAGAAGCAGGAAGACAAGAGAGGTCCAGGAGAATGCAGTGTTTGGGAAACCAACGAGAGAGAGGGTCAAAAAGGTGGAGAGATCTACTTCAAAACCTTTGAAGGCAACAGACAGAAGTTGAAGTTGGATATTTTAATTCTATCCACACTTAAAGTCCAATTATTTATGTAGATAGAAGGTAGACATAGCATGAATAAATGATCCCAAATAATCAGCAGTTTTAGCCTCCCCTATGACTAAGGAATATGTTTAAAAATCAAACAAAAAAAGAATCCAAGCAAACAAAACAAAAATAGAACATCATTTAACAAACAGAACTAACTAGTTTCAATTTTACTTCAATATAAAAGCCATGCTGAGAAAGACAAAGAAGAATCAAGAAGCCCAGATAAACCAAATATACAAAATAAAGGATATACAGTAATTGTACAGTTGTAGGTGGCTCTGCACCACCCCTTTCTTCATACCACCTACATGGTTTCTGATAGGCATACAATAAGGATTCCCGATTTCTTTCAGAAATCTTTAGACCAGATATTCCTAACCTTGGATCCATGAATAGAATTTAGGGGGACCTATGAGCTTGATCTTTATTTTCCCTCATTTCTAACTGAAATTTAACATTCCTTTCAGTTATGGACATAGGCAAAAAATGACAGGAATATTAAAAGAACCTGTGATTCTGTCACCATTTAGAAAATTTACTAACATCGATCCATCCATTCCTGAGGGTCAGTCCCGGCTGGGACAACATTTTATCTGCCAGTCTGACCCTGATATTAGGTGGAAACTCCAAAAGTTACAATTAGGCCCACAAACCCCGATGCCCCAACTCCTAGAGGTGGCCTTTGGGGTATTTGATAATTGAGATCCAGCTGAGAAGAAGAGAAAACCCGATGTGAAAACACTCAGGCCAGGGCTCAAGTTAAACTGATGGCCATAGCTGTCAGCCATGCCTTGCAACCTCAGGACAAACCAAGGGGGCCAAGGAAGTTTAACCAACCACCTGGAGGTAAAACGAGCAAGGGGAAATGCTTCAAATGCAAGTCAACTGGCCAGTGGGCCCCCAAATGCCAAAAAGAACCCCTTGGTCCATGCCCAGTCTGCAAACAAACAGGTCATTGGAAGTGGGACTGTCCCCAATCCTGAAGGGGAAGGGGGGCTCCTGCTCCTAAGATGGCCATGGATGACTGAGGTGGCCTGGGCATTCTGGGAGCTTCCCCTTCGCGAGATGTCTATCTCCTTCGAGGAGCCCTGGGTGGTCCTTGACGTGGCAGTAAGAAAACCAGTTTTTTAATTGATACGGGGGGCCACTTACTCTGTCCTGATCTCTCACGCTGTGCCTCTTTTCTCCAAAAGCTGTACTGTGACTGGTGTCAAAGGAAAGCCTCACACTTGTTTCTTCATTGGCCTCTCTCTTGTCAATTTGAACAGCATATGATCTCACACGCCTTTTTAGCTGTGCCTTGAGTGTCCTAACCCACTACTGGGAAGAGACTTTCTGGGCTCCTTCAGAGTCATATTACGGTTAGGAGGACCCGAGCAGCCCCTTTTCTTGATTCTGACTAAGGCAAATCAGCTGGAAGAACAAGGGTCTATTCCCAGTCATATTCTACACGCAGTTAACCTTCCTTAATTTCCTCGGGACAAAAGAATCCCTGGGAGGCTATAAATGCCCAACCTGTAAAAACTAGCCTTAAGCCAGAAGTCACTTATCCTAACAAGAGACAGTACCCTATAAAGTTGGAAGCAAGAAAGGTTTGCAACTGCCCATAGATCATTTCTTAAAACATGGCCTGTCAGTATCCATGCAATGCCACTCTTCTGCCAGTTGTTAAGCCAAATGGGGAATACTGTTGCAAGACCTTAGAGCAGTAAATGATGCAGTAGTCCCTATACATCCACTTGTGACCAATCCTTATAATATATTAGTCCAGATTCCTGAAGATGCCAAATGGATTACTGTGCTTGACACAAGGATGCCTTCTTTTGCATCCGAGTTCATCCCTCATCTCAGTATCTGTTTGCCTTCGAGTGGACAAACCCCCACTCGGGCCAAATGCAACAATATACCTGGACAGTATTGCCTCAGAGGTTTCAGGACAGCCCATACTTGTTCTTCCAGGCCCTAGGAAAGGAACTAAGGGAAATATACCTAAAATAAGGGGCCATTCTACAGTATGTAGATGACATACTAATATGTAGCCCCACCATGGAGACCTCAGATCAGAATACCATTAAAGTCCTTAATTTCCTTGGGACCTAGGGCTAGAGGATCTCCCAGAAAAAAGCACGAATCTCAAAGCAGCAAGTTAAATATCTGGGATATATTATAAATCCTGGAAGAAGACAGTTATCTCCAGATAGAAAAGAGGCTACATTAGGCCTAAGCCGTGGGCACCAAAAGGAAAATTCTCAAATTACCCAAGGGAACAACAGGGCAGATCGAGAGGCAAAGAAAAGAGCCCTGATGCCCATACCAGGTAGAAACCAACACTGAGAAAATTTGACAAGAAGCCACTTGGCTTCAGCAGACAATCAACCACCAATCCTCACTATCAAATATGGGCAGGGGAACTGAAAACTGGTTCTCTAGTTTGTTCTCTTGAATCCCACAAGGTATAAAAGACTTTCTGGCAGGAGGCTGTCATTTTCTTATAACCTTTTCTTTTCAGTCATACTGATCTAGGCCATATTTCGTCTAGTACTCCATTGTCTTCCCTACTGTTGTAAACCTGTGACTAAGACTTTTTGGTCCAAGGAGACCTGGGACCAACAGGTCCAGACCTTCCATTCTAAGAATAGAGAAAATTATTAAACTTTAACCCTGAGATTAACAAAATATACATCCAAGCAGAATGGCTTCTTGGCAGGGGCAACATTGTCTCCCCTGTCTGGTCAACAGTTAAGGAAACCCTCCCAAAGTTAACCTGGTTCTTTCCCTTTCTTGGCACTTTAATGGCTATTGTTCTTCTCCTTTTTAGCCCTTGTTTGTTTAAGCTTTTGATTAAGTTTGTGTCTTTTATGCTCCAACAGTTTAAAGTAAGGCTCATGATGACTCAAGGAATTCAACCCTTTCCAGCAGAGAGTGGCCCAGGTCCCTACAGGTCCTTGGGACAGTCAGCGAGGGACTCATACACCTCTGGGGTCAGCTAGGGTCTGCGGCCCCTGTCCAGCAGGAAGAAGTTTCAGAAGAAAAGACTTCTGGCCCTTGACCCCTTAAGAATAAGGGTGCAGAGTCTCTTAGCGGGGAATGAGACAGGCTTGGACTTGGGACCGTTTGCTGCAGTGCTGCAATGCTTGTATCTGGACACACCTCTCCTTGAGCAACAAAATACAAATAAACTATATGGGACTAAAAATAACTGTGTTCATGTGCAGTTGGGGCAAATTCTGGACAAAAGATACAATGAGACCAGAAAACCCAACTGCCACTTCTGAAGAGCCTGGAGCAGAGCAAAAACAGGGTGTTGGGAGCAAAAGCAGGGTACTGAGCATGCCCCCTACACTCAACACCACCTGAGGGGTGGGCAAAACACCTAAGCCACCCCTCTGGCCTGACGCCTGGACACACCTCCAGCCTCACCCCATATAAGGAACAGGCTTGTCCCCCACAGCGAGCAAGTGAGTGAGCAAGGGAAGCTGTTGCCTGTTCTTGCTCCCCGCTGCTGCAGCAGGGACCCAATAAAGCCTTGCCTGAAAAAAAAAGAATTTTCATACCATGGTACGGTAACTATTGCTGATATCTCCAAGTATTTATCACTACTTTGAAATTATGGTAGTCATCAGATCTTGTTACTTCATGAATAAGTAGAGCAAAATATACATTACTATATCACAAATTTGTTTTTTTATATTTTTGATAACTTTATTTCATTACTGGTTTTCTTTGCAATCCTATGTATTTCAATTTATGCGTTTAAAACATTATTCAAGGAAGGAGTCCACTGGCTTCATCAGACTGCTAATAGGGCCTGTGGCACAAAAAAGTTAAGAAGTTACTCATCAGATGGATAATATATCTATTCATTTTTTTTCTACTTCACACGCATTCTTATAAGATTTTTTTCCATTATTGAAGCCTTAAAGGAGGTAAGATTATCAAGAGACATTTTCAAGAGAAGAGAACTGGGTTGAAGCCTAATATGGAAAATATCTAATCACTTCTGGTTGGTAGAGAAAGTGGGGCAGGTAAAGAAGACAGAAGAAAGTACTGGAAAGATTGGAAGAGTGAAATTCCCTGGAAGCCAAAGAAGACCAATTTTATCATTATTTGGTTTTTTACTAAACAGAAAAGTAAATTAGGAATTTATACTAAAAATAGAGACACCACCAAAGGTCTGGAGACCACACCTATGTTTGGTAACGAATTCTGGGGAAAACCTGCTCACCTCCTCACTTTCCTCCTTTCTTATTTTACCTGGAGATCTTAATTGCTCCTTTTGTAACACAATGCTTGTTTCCTAAGCCCTGCTAAAAAAGGCCTTTAGAAATCAGTCTTGAAATGACTTATTTCTACGACCTATCATTTTATTTCCTTTAACAAGCAACAGCTAACTACACTGCAGAGGCCTGATCTAATTAGCATACATGCAGAGCTCATTTCCATGGATAGCAGCTCTTGTTATACTCTTCTTTCTCAAGCAAGGAAAAAAGTAGGCAGAACTCATTAAAATTCACCTTTGGGCAAATTTCTGGAATGCCTCCATGCCTTTTTTCAGTTTTGATTTTTCTTTTGGATCCAAGATCCAATCAATGTTTACTTGTTGCACTTAGTTGTCTTATCTAGGAGAGTTCCCCAGCCTATTCCTGTTTTATTTGCTTACCAAGATGTCAACAATTCAGAAGAGCCCAGGTCAGTTGCTTTGCTAAATACTCCTGGATTTGATTTGCTTGGTTGTTGCCTCATAATTAGATTTAGGATAAGTATTTTTGGTAGGAACAGTACATAGGTGATGTGTCCTTCAAAGTGCATCATATGAGGTGTCACATGATAGTGGGTTGTCCCACTACTGGTGATGTTAAGTTTGGTCACTTGGTTAAGGGGGTATGTCAGATTTTTCAATTGAGCAGGACCTTCCTTCCCTCTATAATTAACAAATGATTTGTGCAGACGTATTTTCAGATGGCATGAATATTCCCTAACATTTCACTCATTGATTTGGCTTCTATCTATTTATGATTCTTAACTGAATCTATTTTTATTATACTTATAATTTTCTATCATTTCTTTTATATGTGTTCATTGGTAATATTTTGTAAGGAAAATCTTTTTCTTCTCCCATTATAACTTTTTACATTTTAAAAGATATTATTTTATCAGTACGGATTCTTTTTTTTATTTCAAAATGTTATCATCTACTTTGTGATGCCCAACTTGTTGCATACATGGCCAGTGGAGGCCCCTAAAAGTTGTCTCCTGTGTCCTTTTGATATGTCTTTCAGTTTTTGAACACTTTCTTATTTTTTGTCACCAGATGTTTCAACTACATTAACTTCTAAACCAACTTTCAAAGACAACTGCAGAGAACACGATGGCAAGTTTGAGTTGACAACAGCAGATCCCTGTTTGTATAAATCTAGAAAGTTCAGACTAAAGCCTCATTAATTCCTGGTCTATAATTGTATTAAGTGAAGAACAACTATGCTTTTCTTTACGGAGAGAGGCAGTATAGCAGTAGAAATATTATTATTGTAGCTAGGATCCTTTCTTTGTATATTAAAGTTTAAAAGTACTTTCACAGGTATTATACACATCATCATCACCAAGAAACACAGTGAAATAGGCATGATCTCAATTTTGGAGGCAAAGAGAGCAAGGCTCCCAGTGGTTAGGTGTCACCCAGATGGACAGAGTGCTACAGAGCAGGGATTTAAATTCAGGTTTGTCTGAGCTCATGTGCATTTCACAACACTAGTTTAGGTCCTGGTCTTATCTGAGAAGGTTCTCCACATACTTTGGGTCTATGGAGGGAACAGGTAGAGTGATGCTGAAGAGCAGAAGCTGCTGCACTAGAGGGAAGGTCAGCTTGGATTGAGATCTGAACTTTGGAGAAGAGGGGAAGATGCTCCTCACTCTACTCTCCACTCTGTCCATGTCAGCAAGGACATCTACAGTGACAGAAAGACACACTTGTCCTTGCCTCAATACTTCCTCATACTGGCCTAGAAAGGAAGAAACCATCAGAGGAGAAAGGAGCCCAGAGAGGATGAAGACAAAAGAAGTAAGAAAAAGGTACAACTCGATGCATCTACCTTTTTGATATTTTACCAATATAAAATGTGAACAAAGAAGTAGGAGTTCATGGATGAAAAGACCATGACACTGTCCTCAAAGAGCTAAAACACACTAAGCCAGATGATTGAAAACAAATGGCTAAAATGCAAAAGGTCTAATGGAAAAACATCTGCATTCAAGGTGGTTATTACCCTCTGACACCTGGCAAAATAGTAATTACACTATTACCATTAATACTTTAACTGAACAATATTTATTGAGTGCTTATTTTGTGTCAGGCACTATGTTAAGAAGATTCACTGACTACGTTAATTAATGTTTACAAGAATTCGTAGAAGCAGGTACTATAACTATTCCCATTTTAGGGATGAGGAAACTGAGACATAAAGGAGTTTAAGTAATGTGTCCAAGTGCTAGTGACTGATGGAGCCCAGATTGAAGCCTGGGTAGTATGACTGCGGACTATATCCTCTTAACCACTATGCTCCACTGTCACTTCCAATTTTCAAAGCAAAAAACACAGGCAGAGGTACAAAATGCAATTTTCTTCCTATATTCTCAATGTATCTTTGATAAATCAGGTGCATAAATACCCTGGGGGATATCCATGACAGTAAATGCTAGAGTCCCTTTCTGTTAGGATTTATTCTCTTACCATCAGTTTTTCATTTGTTTTTGTTTTTTTCCGTTTGCTTGTTTGTTATTTTACAAAACAAAATCAACTTCAACCATAATTTAAAAAAAATTTTATTTTATATGGGAGTATAGTTGACTTACAATATTGTGTTAATTTCAGGGGTACAGCAAAATGATTCACTTACACATATACATATATCTATTCTTTTTCAAATTCTTTTCCATTTAGGATATTAAAGAATATTGAGCAGAGTTCCCTGTGCTATACAGTAGGCCCTTGTTGGTTACCTACTTTAAATACAGTATGGTAAATATGTTAATCCCAACCTCCTAATGTACCCCTCCCCCCCCCAACTTTTCCCTTTGGTAACCATAAGTTTGTTTTCTAAGCCTGTGAGTCTGTTTCTGTTCTGTAAATAGGTTCATTTATATCATTTTTTTTAGATTCCACATATAAACAAAATATGATATTTATCTTTCTCTGTCTGACTTCTCTTGGTATGATAATCTCTAGGTCCATCCATGCTGCTGCAAATGGCATTGTTTCATTCTTTTTTATGTCTGAGTAATATTCCATTGTATATATGTACCACATCTTCTTTATCAATTCCTCTGTTGATGGACATTTAGGTTGCTTCCATGTCCTGGCCACGGTAAATAGTTATGCAATGAACACTGGGGTGAATGCATCTTTTCGAATTATGATGTTCTGTGGATATATGCCCAGGAGTGGGATGGCTAGATCATATGGTAGCTATATTTTTAGTTTTTTAAGGAACTTCCATACCGTTCTCCATAGTGGCTGTACCAATTTACATTCCCACAAACAGTGTAGGAGGGTTCCATTTTCTCTACATCCTCTCCAGCAATTATGGTTTGTAGATTTTTTTTTTTTTGCGATACACGGGCCTCTCACTGTTATGGCCTCTCCCATTACGGAGCACAGGCTCAGGACACGCAGGCTCAGCGGCTATGGCTCACGGGCCCAGCTGCTCCAAGGCATGTGGGATCCTCCCGGACCGGGGCACGAACCCGTGTCCCCTGCATTGGCAGGCGGACTCTCAACCACTGTGCCACCAGGGAAGCATATAGATTTTTTGATGATGGCCATTCTGACCAGTGTGAGGTGATACCTCAGTGTAGATTTGATATGAATTTCTCTAGTAATTAGTGATGTTGAGCATCTTTTCGTGTGCTTTTTGGCCAGCTGTATGTCTTCTTTGGAGAAGTGTCTATTTAGATCTTCTGCACATTTTTTGATTGGGTTGTTTGGGTTTTGTTTGTTATTGAGCTGCATGAGCTCCTTGTATGTTTTGGAGGTTAATCCCTTGTTGGTTGCTTTGTTTGCAAATATTTTCTCCTATTCTGAGGGTTGCCTTTTAATTCTTTTAATGGTTTCCATTGCTATGCAAAAGATTTTAAGCTTACTTAGGTCCCATTTGTTTATTTTTGTTTGTATCTTCATTACTATAGGAGGTGGGTTAAAAAAGATGTTGCTTTATGTCAAAGAGTGTTCTGCCTATGTTTTTCTCTAAGAGTTTTAAAGTGTCTGACCTTACATTTAGGTCTTTAATCCATTTTGAGTTTATTTTTGTGTATGGTGTTAGGTAGTGTTCTAATTTCATTCTTTTACATGTAGCTGTCCAGTTTTCCCATCACCACTTATTGAACAGACTGTCTTTTCTCCATTGCATATTCTTGCCTCCTTTGTCATTGATTAGGTGACCATAGATGTTTATCTCTGAACTTTTTATCCTGTTTCACTGACCTATATTTCTGTTTTTGTGCCAGTACCACACTGTTTTGATTATTGTAGTTCTGTAGTACAGTTCAAAGTCAGGGAGTATGATTCCTCCACCTCCATTTTACTTTCTCAAGATTGGTTTGGCTATTTGGGGTCTTTTGTGTCTCCATACAAATTTAAAAAAATTGGGGCTTCCCTGGTGGTACAGCAGTTAAGAATTCGCCTGCCAATGCAGGGGACACAGATTCGAGCCCTGGTCCGGGAAGATGCCACATGCCATGGAGCAAATAAGCCCGTGTGCCACAACTACTGAGCCTGTGCTCAAGAGCCCATGAGCAGTAACTACTGAGCCCCCATGCCACAACTACTTAAGCCCGTCTGCCTAGAGCCCACGCTCCACAATGAGAGAAGCCACCGCAATGAGAAGCCTGCGCAGCACAATGAAGAGTAGTCCCCACTCAATGCAACTAGAGAAAGCCCATGCGCAACAATGAAAACCCAATGCAGCTAAAAATAAAATTAATTAATAATATTTTATTTTGTTCTAGTTCTGTGAACAATGCCACTGGTAATTGGAGAGGGATTGCACTGAATCTGTACATTGCCTTGGATAGTATAGACATTTTCAAAATATTGATTCTTCCAATCTAAGAACATGGTATAGGTTTCCATTTGCTTGTGTCATCTTTGATTTCTTTCATCAGCATCTCATAGTTTTCAGAGGTACAGGACTGTTTCCTCCTTAGGTAGATTTTTTTTTTTTTTTAACCTCCTGACATTTGACACTTTTTATCTCCATTGACCACTCCCCCTTCCCTGAAGTTGAATTCTTTTTTTAAAATTTTGAATTTTATTTATTTTTTTTATACAGCAGGTTCTTATTAGTCATGAATTTTATACACATCAGTGTATACATGTCAATCCCAATCACCCAATTCATCACACCACCATTGCCAACCCCCTGCAGCTTTCTCCCCTTGGTGTCCATACATTTGTTCTCTACATCTGTGTCTCGACTTCTGCCCTGGAAACGGGTTCATCTATTCCATTTTTCTAGGTTCCACATACACGATATTTGTTTTTCTCTTTCTGACTTACTTCACTCTGTATGACAGACAGTCTCTAGATCCGTCCACGTCTTAACAAATGACCCAATTTTTTTCCTTTTTATGGCTGAGTAATATTCCATTGTATATATGTACCACATCTTCTTGAAACATTCATCTGTCGTTGGGCATTTAGGTTGCTTCCATGACCTGGCTATTGTAAACAGTGCTGCAATGAACACTGGGGTGTATGTGTCTTTTTGAATTATGTTTTTTTCTGGGTATATGCCCAGTAGTGGGATTGCTGGGTCAT
This sequence comes from Delphinus delphis, assembly GCF_949987515.2. Lineage (NCBI taxonomy): Eukaryota > Metazoa > Chordata > Mammalia > Artiodactyla > Delphinidae > Delphinus > Delphinus delphis. Next base: position 155,603,764 of record NC_082683.1, read on the forward strand.
ATAGTAATTCTAATTTTAGTTTTTTAAAGAACCTCCATACTGTTCTCCATAGTGGCTGTATCAATTTACATTCCCACCAACAGTGCAAGAGGGTTCCCTTTTCTCCACACCCTCTCCAGCATTTGTTGTTTATAGATTTTCTGATGATGCCCATTCTAACTGGTGTGAGGTGATACCTCATTATAGTTTTGATTTGTATTTTTCTAATAGTGATGTTGAGCAGCTTTCGTGCGCTTCTTGGACATCAGTATGTCTTCTTTGGAGGAATGTCTATTTAGGTCTTCTGCCCATTTTTGGATTGGGTTGTTTGTTTCTTTAATATTGAGCTGCATGAGCTGTTTATATATTTTGAAGATTAATCCCTTGTCCCTTGATTTGTTTGCAAATATTTTCTCCCATTCTGAGGGCTGTCTTTTTGTCTTGTTTATGGTTTCCTTTGCTGTGCAAAAGCTTTGAAGTTTCATTAGATCCCATTTGTTTTTGTTTTTATTTCTATTACTCTAGGAGGTGGATCAAAAAAGATCTTACTGTGATTTTTGTCAAAGAGTGTTCTTCCTATGTTTTCATCTAAGAGTTTTATAGTGTCAGGTCTTACATTTAGGTCTCGAATCCATTTTGAGTTTATTTTTGTGTATGGTGTTAGGGAGTGTTCTAATTTCATTCTTTTACCTGTAGCTGTCCAGTTTTACCAGCACCACTTATTGAACAGACTGTCTTTTCTCCATTGTATATCCTTGCCTCCTTTGTCATAGATTAGTTGACCATAGGTGTGTGGGTTTATCTCTGGGCTTTGTATCTTGTTCCATTGATCTATATTTCTGTTTTTGTGCCAGTACCATATTGTCTTGATTACTATAGCTTTGTAGTATAGTCTGCACTCAGGGAGTTCTCATTCTTCCAGCTCCGTTATTTACCCTCAAGACTGCTTTGGCTATTTGCGGTCTTTTGTGTCTCCATACAAATTTTAAGATATTTTGTTCTAGTTCTGTAAAAAATGCCATTGGTAATTTGATAGGGATTGCATTGAATCTGTAGATTGCTTTGGGTAATATAGTCATTTTCACAATATTGATTCTTCCAATCCAAGAACATGGTATATCTCTCCATCTGTTTGTATCATCTTTAATTTCCTTCATCAGTGTCTTATAGTTTTCTGCATATGGGTCTTTTGTCTCCTTAGGTAGGTTTATTCCTAGGTATTTTATTCTTTTTGTTGCAATTGTACATGGGAGTATTTCCTTAATTTCTCTTTCAGATATTTCATCATTAGTGTATAGGAATGAAAGAGATTTCTCTGCCTTAATTTTGTATCCTACAACTTTACCAAATTCCTTGATTAGCTGTAGTAGATTTCTGGTGGCATCTTTAGGATGCTCTATGTATAGTATCATGTCATCTGCAAACAGTGACAGTTTTACTTCTTCTTCTCCAATTTGGATTCCTTTTATTTCTTTTTCTTCACTGACTGCTGTGGCTAGGACTTCCAAAACTATGTTGAATAATAGTGGTGAGAGTGGACATCCTTGTCTTGTTCCTGATCTTAGAGGAAATGCTTTCAGTTTTTCACCATTGAGAATGATGTTTGCTGTGGGTTTGTCGTATATGGCCTTTATTATCTTCAGGTAGGTTCCCTCTATGCCCACTTTCTCCAGAGTTTTTATCATAAATGGGTATTGAATTTTGTCAAAAGCTTTTTCTGCATCTATTGAGATGATCATATGGTTTTTATTCTTCAGGTTGTTAATATGGTGGATCACATTGATTGACGTGCATATATTGAAGAATCCTTGCATCCCTGGGATAAACCCCACTTCATCATGGTGCATGATCCTTTTAACGTGTTGTTGGAGTATGTTTGCTAGTATTTTGTTGAGGATTTTTGCATCTATATTTATCAGTGATACTGGTCTGTAATTTTCTTTTTTCATAGTATCTTTGTCTGGTTTTGGTATCAGGGTGACGACAGTGGCCTCATAGAATGAGTTTGGGAGTGTTCCTTCCTCTGCAATTGTTTGGAAGAGTTTGAGAAAGACGGGTGTTAGCTCTTCTCTAAATGTTTCATAGAATTCACCTGTGAAGCCATCTGGTCCTGGTCTTTTGTTTGTTGGAAGATTTTTAATCAGAGTTTTAATTTCATTACTTGTGATTGGTCTGTTCATATTTTCTATTTCTTCCTGGTAGTCTTGGAAGGTTATACCTTTCTAAGAATTTGTCCATTTCTTCCAGGTTGTCCATTTTATTGCCATAAAGTTGCTTGCAGTAGTCTCTCAGGATGCTTTGTATTTCTGTGGTGTCTGTTGTAACTGCTCCTTTTTCATTTCTAATTTTAACGATTTGAGTCCTCTCCCTCTTTTTCTTGATGAGTCTGGCTAATGGTTTATCAATTTTGTTTATCTTCTCAAAGAACCAGCTTTTAGTTTTATTGATCTCTGCTATCATTTCCTTCATTTTTTTTTTCATTTATATCTGACCTGATCTTTATGATTTCTTTCCTTCTGCTAACTTTGAGGTTTTTGTTCTTCTTTCTGTAATTGCTTTAGGTGTAAAGTTAGGTTGTTTATTTGAGATGTTTCATGTTTCTTAAGGTATGATTGTATTGCTATAAACTTCCCTCTTAGAACTGCTTTTGCTGCATCCCATAGGTTTTGGGTCGTCGTGTTTGTCATTTGTCTCTAGGTACTTTTTGATTTCCTCTTTGATTTCTTCAGTGATCTCTTGGTTATTTAGTAACATATATCTTAGCCTCCAGTGTATGTGTTTTTTATGTTTTTTTCCCTGTAATTCATTTCTAATCTCAAAGCGTTGTGGCCAGAAAAGATGCTTGATATGATTTCAATTTTCTTAAATTTACTGAGGCTTGATTTGTGACCCATTATGTGATCTATCCTGGAGAATGTTCTATGCGCACTGGAGAAGAAAGTGTAATCTGCTGTTTTTGGATGGAATGTCCTTTAAATATCAATTAAATCTATCTGGTCTATTGTGTCATTTAAAGCCTGTGTTTCCTTATTTATTTTCATTTTGGATGATCTGTCCATTGGTGTAAGTGAGGTGTTAAAGTCTCCCACTATTATTGTGTTACTCTCGATATCCTCTTTTATAGCTGTTAGCAGTGACTTATATATTGAGGTGTTCTTATGTTGGGGACATATATATTTATAATTGTTATATATTCTTTTTGGATTGATCCCTTAATCATTATGTAGTGTCCTTCCTTGTCTCTTATAATATTTTTTATTTTAAAGTCTATATTATCTGATATGAGTATTGGTACTCCAGCTTTCTTTTGATTTTCATTTGCATGGAATATCTTTTTCCATCCCCTCACTTTCAGTCTCTATGTGTCCCTAGGTCTGAGGTGGGTCTCCTGTAGACAGCATATATATGGGTCTTGTTTTTGTATCCATTCAGCAAGCCTGTGTCTTTTGGTTGGAAAATTTAATCCATCCCGTTCAGGTAATTATCAATATGTATGTTCCTATGACCATTTTCTTCAGTTGTTTTGTGTTTGTTTTTGTAGGTCCTTTTCTTCTCTTGAGTTTCTCACTTAGAGAAGTTCCTTTAACATTTGTTGTAGAGCTGGTTTGGTGTTGTTGAATTTTCCTAGCTTTTCTTTGTCTATAAAGCTTTTGATTTCTCCATCGAATCGGAATGAGATCCTTGCCAGGTAGAGTAATCTTGGTTTTAGGCTCTTCCCTTTCATCACTTTAAGTATATCATGCCATTCCCTTCTGGCCTGTAGAGTTTCTGCTGAGAAATCAGCTGTTAACCTTATGGGAGTTCCGTTGTATGTTATTTGTCATTCTTCCCTTGTTGCTTTCAATAATTCTTCTTTGTCTTTATTTTTTGCCAATTTGATTACTATGTGTCTCAGCGTGTTCCTCCTTGGGTTTATACTGTATGGGACTCTCTGCACTTCCTGGACTTGGGTGGCTATTTCCTCTCCCATTTTAGGGAAGTTTTCGACTATAATGTCTTCAAATATTTTCTCGGGTCCTTTCTCTCTCTCTTCTCCTTCTGGGACCTCTATAATGCGAGTGTTGTAGCATTTAATGTTGTCCCAGAGGTCTCTTAGGCTGTCTTCACTTCTTTTCATTCTTTTTTCTTTATTCTGTTCCGCAGCAGTGAATTCCACCATTCTGTCTTCCAGGTCACTTATCCGTTCTTCTGTCTCAGTTATTCTGCTATTGATTCCTTGTAGTTATTTATCATTTCACTTATTGTATTGTTCATCTCTGTTTGGTTGTTCTTTAATTCTTCTAGGTCTTTTTTAAACATTTCTTGCATGTTCTCGATCATTGCCTCCATTGTTTTTCTGAGGTCCTGGATCATCTTCACTTTCATTATTCTGAATTCTTTTGATGGAAGGTTGCCTGTCTCCACTTCACTTAGTTGTTTTTCTTGGGTTTTATCTTGTTCCTTCATCTGGTACATAGCCCTCTGCCTTTTCATCTTGTGTATCTTTCTGTGAATGTGGTTTTTGTTCCACAGGCTGCAGGATTGTAGTTCATCTTGCTTCTGCTCTTTGCCCTCTGGTGGATGAGGGTATCTAAGTGGCTTGTGCAAGTTTCCTGATGGGAGGGACTGGTGGTGGGTAGAGCCCTTAGGTAGATTTATTCCTAGTTTTTTTTTTTTTTTTTTTTGTGGTATGCGGGCCTCTCACTGTTGTGGCCTCTCCCATTGCGGAGCACAGTCTCCGGACGCACAGGCTCAGTGGCCATGGCTCACTAGCATAGCCACTCCATGGCATGCGGGATGGGATCTTCCCTGACCGGAGCATGAGCCCGTGTCCCCTGCATCAGCAGGCGAACTGTCAACCACTGCACCACCAGGGAAGTCCTATTCCTAGGTTTTTTATTCTTTTTGATGTGATTTTAAATGGGATTGTTTCCTTGATTTCTCTTTCTAATCTTTCGCAGTTAGTGTATAGAAATGCAACAGATTTCTGCGTATTGATTTTGTAACCTGAAACTTTACCAAATTCATTGATGAGCTCTAATAGTTTCTGGTAGCATTTTTTGGAGTTTCTATGTCTAGTACCATGTCATCTGCAAACAGTGACAGTTTTACTTGTTTTCAAATTTGGAATTCCTTTTCTTCTTCTGTGATTGCTGTGGCTAGAATTTCTAAAACTATGTTGAATAAAAGTGGTGAGAGTGGATATCATTGTCTTGTTCCTGATCTCAGAGAAAATGCTTTGAGTTTTCCACAGTTGAGTATGATGTTAGCTGTAGCTTTGTCATATATGGCCTTTATTATGTTGATATATGTATGTTCCCTCTATGCCCTCTTTCTGAAGAGGCTTTATCATAAATGGGTTTTGAATTTGGTCAAAAGCTTTTTTTCTGCATCTATTGAGATGATCATATGGTTTTTATTCTTCATTTTGTTAATGTGATGTATCACACTGATTGATTTGCTGAAATTGAAAACTCCTTGCATCCCTGAGATATAATCCCACTTGATCATGGTGTATGATCCTTTTGATGTATTGTTGGACTTGGTTTTCTAGTATTTTGTTGAGGATTTTTGCATCTATGCTTATCAGTGATATTGGCCTATAATTTTCTTTTTTGTGGTATCTTTGACTGGTTTTGGTATCAGGGTGATGGTGGCCTTATAGAATTAGTTTGAGAGTGTTCCTTCCTCTGTAATTTTTTAGAATAGTTTCAGAAGGATAGGTGTTAACTCTTCTCTGTTTGATAGAATTTCCCTGTGAAGCCATCTGGTCCTGGACTTTTGTTTGTTGGGAGTATTTTAGTCACAGATTCAAATTTATTTCTTGTAATTGGTTTGTTCATATTTTCTATTTCTTTCTGGTTCAGTCTTGGGAGATTGTATCCTTGTAAGAATTGGTCCATTTCTTCCACGTTGTCCATTTTACTGGCGGTACTTATAGTAGTCTCTTGCGATCCTTTGTATTTATGTGGTGTCCACTGTAACTTCTTCTTCTTCATTTCTAATTTTATTGATATGAGCCCTCTCCCTTTTTTTTCTTGATGAGTCTGGCTAAAGATTTATCAATTTTGTTAACTTTTCAAAGAACCAGCTTTCAGTTTCATTTATATTTTCTATTTTTTTCTTCATCTCTATTTCATTTATTTCTGCTCTGATCTTTATGATTTCTTTCCTTCTACTAACTTTGGGTTTTGTTTGTTCTTCCTCTAGTTGCTTTAGGTGTAAGTTTTGATTGTTCATTTGATATCTTTCTTGTTTCCTGAGGTAAGACTGTAGTGCTATCAACTTCCCTTTCATAACTGCTTTTGCTGTGTCCCATTTGTTTTGGATCATTGTGCTTTCATTTTCATTTGTCTGTAGGTATGTTTTTATTTATTCTTTGATTTCTTTAGTGATCCATAGGTTGGTTAGTAGCATATTGTTTAGCCTCCATGTGTTTGCGGTTTATTATAGTGTTTTTTTTCCTTGTAGTTGATTCTAATTTCATAGCATTGTTGTTGGAAAGCATGCTTGATATGATTTCAATTTTTTTAAACTTACCTGGAGAATGTTCAATGTGCACTTGAAAAGAATGTGCATTCTGTTGGTTTTGGATGGAATGCTCTACCAATATCAATTAAATCCACCTGTTCTAATGTATTATTTAAGGCCTGTGTTTCCTTACTGATTTTCTGTCTGCAAGTTCTGTCCATTGATGAAAGTGGGGTGTTAAAGTCCCCTACTATTATTGTCAGCTATTGATTTTTCTTTTTATGGCTGTTAGTATTTGCTTTATATATTGAGGTGCTCCTATGCTGGGTGCATATATATTTACAATTGTTATATCTTATTCTTGGATTGATCTCTTGATCATTAAGTAGTGTCCTTCCTTGTCTCCTGTAACAGTCTTTATTTTAAAGTCTATTTTGTAAGATATGAGTATTGCTACTCCAGCTTTCTTTTGATTTCCATTTGCATGGAATACCTTTTTCCATCTCCTCACTTTCACTCTATATATGTCCCTAGATCTGACGTAGGTCTCTTTTAGACAGCATATATATGGGTATTGTTTTTGTATCCATTCAGCCAGTCTATGTCTTTTGGTTGGAGCATTTGATCCATTTTTGTTTAAGGTAACTAACAATATGTATGTTATACTGCCATTTTGTTAATTCTTTTGGATTTGTTCTTGTAGGTCTTTTTTCTTCCCTTCTTCTTTTGATCGCTTCCTTTATGATTTGATGACTAAGTTTATGTTGTACTTGCATTCTTTTTTCTTTTTTTGTGTTTGTATCCATTGTAGATTTTCAGTGTGCAGTTACCCTGAGGTTTTTATATAGCAGTCTATATATAATCAAGATTTTTTAAAGTTGCTGGTCTTTTAATTTCAGATGCATTTCCAATATCCTATATTTGTACTCTCCTCTTCTCAAGATTGCTTGTTTTGAGATCATATTTGTACGTGGATGATTTCCTACTTTTACTGTATGTTTGCCTTTACTGGTGAGGTTGCCCATTTGCAGTTTTCTTGTTTCTAGTTGTGGCTTTTTCTTTTCCACCTAGAGAAGTTCCCTTAGCATTTGTTGTAAAGCTGGTTTGGTGGTGCTCAATTCTCTTAGCTTTTGCTTGTCTGTAAAGATTTTGATTTCTCCATTGAAGCTGAACAAGAGCCTTGCTGGGTAGAGTATTCTTTGTTGTAGGTTTTTCCTTTTCATCATTTTAAATACATTATATTACCCCCTTCTGGGCTGTAGAGTTTCTGCTGAAAAACCTGCTGATAACCTTATGGGAATTCCCTTGTCTGTTATTTGTTGCCTTTCCCTTGTTGCTTTTAATATTTTCTCTTTGTCTTTAACTTTTGTCAGTTTGATTACTATACGTCTCAGCAAGTTCCTCCTTGGGTTTATCCTGCCTGGGCCTCTCTGTGCTTCCTGGACTTCGGTGACTGTTTCCTTTCTCGTGTTAGGGAAGTTTTTGTCTATAATTCTTCAAATAGTTTCTCAGGCCCCTTCTCTCTCTCTTCTCCTTCTGGGACCCGTATAATGTGGAAGTTGGTGTGTTTAATGTTGTACCGAAGGTCTCTCAGACTGTTCTCATTTCTTTTCATTCATTTTTAGTTACTCTGTTCTGCAGAAGTGATTTCCACCATTCTGTCTTTCACCTCACTTATCTCTTCTTCTGCTTCATTTATTCTGCTATTGATTCCTTCTAATGTAGTTTTCATTTCAGTTATTGTATTATTCATCTGTGTTTGTTTGTTCTTTATATTTCCTATCTCTTTGCTAAAATATTCTTGTAACTTCTTGCTCTGTGCAGCCATTCTTTTCCTGAGTCCTTGGATCATCTTTACAATCATTACTCAGAATTCTGTCTCAGACAGATTGACTATCTCCACTTCACTTAGTTGTTTTTCTGTTGTTTTATCTTATTCCTTAGTCTGGGACACATTCCTCTGCCATCTCATTTTGTCTAACTCTCTGTGATTCTGGTTTCCGTTTCACAGGCTGCAGGGTTGTAGTTCCTCTTGCTGCCACTGTCTGCCCCCTGGTGGATGAGGCTGGTCTAAGAGGCTTGTGCAGGCTCTCTCTTGGGAGGGACTGGTGCCTGCCCACTGGTGGGTAGAGCTGGGACTTGTCTCTCTGGTGGGCAGGTCCATGCAAAGGGGTGTGTTTAGTGAGCTGCTCTGGACTCAGGAAGATTTAGGCTGCCTGATGGGTGGGGTTGTGTCCCCATCTGGTTTGTTGTTTGGCCTGAGGCATCCTAGCACTGGAGTCTACAGGCTGTTGGGTGGGGTCAGGTCTTGGTCAGAAAATGGCAGCCTCCAGGAGGGCTCACACCAATAAGCACTCCCCAGAACCACAGCCACCAGTGCCTCTGTCCCCATAGTGAGCCACAGCCACCCCCCTCCATCTCTCCAGTAGACCCTCCAAGACTAGCAGGTAGATCTGGCCCAGGCTCCTATTAAGTCACTGCTTCTTTCCTGGGTCCTGGTGCATAAAACACCTTGTGTGCACCCTCCAAGAGTGGAGTTTCTCTCTCCCCCAGTCCTGTGGAGTTGCTGCAATCAAACTCTGCTGGCTTTCAAAGCCAAATGCTCTGGGGGGCTCCTCCTCCTGATGCCAGACCCCCAGGCTGGGGAGCCTAACATGGAGCTCAGAATTCTCACTCCTGTGGGAGAACTTCTGCGATATAATTATTTTCCAGTTTATGGCTCATCCACCCAGCAGGTATGGGGTTTGATTTTATTGCAACTGTGCCCCTCTTACCTTCTCATCTCTTCTTTGTCTTTGGATGTAGAATATCTTTTTTGGTAGTTTGCAGTGTTTTTGTTGATGGTTGTTCAGCAGTTAGTTGTGATTTTGTTGTTTTCATGAGAGGGGTGAGCTCACATCCTTCTACTCTGCCCTCGTGTTCCTCTCCCTCAGGGGTAACACTATCTTTTTGTTTTTTAAAAGGGTGAATTCTGAAGGCCAAAAGTTAAGGTGAAGGTGCCAGCAGGGTTGGTTATGGTGAGTTCTCTTCTCGGTTTGCAAATGGTGGCCTTCTCACTGTGTCTTCACATGGTCTTTTCTCTTGTAGCATTCCCTGGAACACTCATATCATTCCTACTTAGGGTGGTCAAAGGCTCCTGTCCCAAATTTCTGGGGAATCATATTTGGAATCTGATTGGCCTTGAAGAGATTTGATGCTCTTTTCCCTTCAGGTTTCTTGTCCTAACTCTTCTATATATAAGATGTAACCTGCGCTAGGAGTGCCCCAAGCCACACACAGCTGGGCCCGCACTGAAGGTTTGCCTCCCAGGAAGCGCAGAGTGCCAGAGGTGGGGAGTCACCTGTGTGTCAGGCAGTGGAGGGCAGCTCGCTCCCACCTGGGCTGAACCTCCCAGGCCCAGTGAGGCTGGGGTGGGAACAGGCTGCAACAGGTCCTAATTCATGTCACACTGAAGCCTGCACAGCCAGCCAGTGCCCTGTGCAAACTCAGAAACTCAACCCTCCACCAGCAAATCAGAAAGCCCTTCTTTCCTGTCCGCCTTTTGGGCTACCCAGCAATGACAAGTCCCAACATCTCGGCCAGGCAAGCAAAAGCCAGAGGGCTGTGGTACTCACCTGGGTAGCAGGGGGGTTCACAACCATATTTTCTGAATCAAATTTCAGGACATAGTCTGTTCAATGATACAGATTCATTTATTCATGCCCCACTCAACTGATATTTATGGAGGAAATATTTGCAAATGATGTGACCAACAAGAGATTAATTTCCAAAATACAAACAGGTCATACAGCTCAATATCAAAGAAACAGTGAACCCAATGAAAAAATGAGCAGAAGACCTGAACAGATATCTCTCCAAGAAGACATACAGATGGCCAATAGGCAAGTGAGAAGATGCTCAACATTGCTAATTGTTCGAGAAATGCAAATCAACGCTGCGAGGTATCACCTCACGCTGGTCAGAATGGCCACCATCTAAAAGTCTACAAATAATAAATGCTGGAGAGGGGGTAGAGAAAAGGGAACCCTCTTACACTGTTTGTGGGAATGTAAATTGGTATAGCCACTATGGAGAACAGTATGGAGGTTCCTTAAAAAACTAAAAATAGAGCTACCATTATGATCCAGCAATCCCATCCTGGGAATCTATCCGGAAAAAATAAAAACTTGAATTCAAAAAGATAGTTGTACCCCAATCTTCATAGCAGATTTATTTACAATAGCCAAGATATAGAAGCAACCTTATCAACAGATGAATGGATAAAGAAGATGTGGTATATATCTACAATGGAATACTACTCAGCCATAAAAAGGAATGAAATATGCCACTGGCAGCAACATGGATGAACCCAGAGATTATCATACTAAGTAAGTAAGACAGAGAAAGACAAATATCATATATCATTTACATGTGGAATCTAAAAAAATAATACAAATGAACTTATTTACAAAACATAAACAGACCCACAGACTTAGAAAACAAACTTATGGTTACCAAAGGGGAAAGGGGTGGGGGGGGGTCAATTAGGAGTATAGGATTAACAGATACACACTACTATATATATAAAGTTGAAAACCAACAAGGACTACTGTATAGCACAGGAAACTATATTCAATATCTTGTAATAACCTATAATGGACAATAATCTGAAAAAGAATATATATGTGCATATAACTAAATCACTTTTTGTACACCTGAAACTAACACATCATTGTAAATCTCCTATATTTCAATTAAAAAATACACTACTTCAATTATACTGTTTGAATCAAATTTCAGGACATAGTCTGTCCAATGACACTGGTTCATGTACTCATGCCCCACTCAACTGATATTTATGGAGGGTCAAATTTCTGATCAGCTCCATTCCAAGTGCTGAAAAGCACACCAGCCATGTATGCTCTACTGAAATCTCTCAGGTTAGTACTCTAGACATCTACTAACAACTGGTATTGAAGACTGTATGAAACTGAAGTTACAATTTTGAAGCAAACTAGGGAATGAAGCTAACTACATTTTCTGATTACTCCAAACTTATCCAGAAAATCACTGTTATTTCAAACTTTGTTAAAAATATCTCTAAAATGGATAAAAACTATTTTCTAAAATTGGAATACACTGAATGGAAATTTTTAATGATTTTAAATTTTGCCTTAGGACTACCAAACACTACTTGGTAAAAGATACAGGACATTGATCCAACTCTGTAAAATTCAGGATTTATCTCTGGTTTTATTTTAAAATAAGTTCTTGACTCAAACACTTTTTAGATTCAACTTGTCTCTTTAATTTAAAGCATAGTGAAGACTTATCATCAGTGATTTCTAGTACTAGTTTTCAAAGTCAGGGCCAAGGAAAAGAGGAAAATCGCTCAAGTCCTTAATCCTAGATCTTACCTGGTAAGCACAAAGCAGCTAAACTTTGCTCTATCATTGTTCAGGCCAGTGGTGTTTATACAATTTTTTTCCCCTTTCCTTCCTCCTCTAACTTGAATTTCAGAATTTTTCAGAATTTAAGGGCACATTAATAAATCCCATTATTTGGCAAATTCTTCTTTGCCCACCATGGGCTATGGCAGATTGACGTGTACCCCACAGACACTAACTACAGGAAAAGCTGCCTGGTGGCCACTGAAGAGCCCAACCCTGTGTTTGGGGTGAATCTCTTATGCCTAAATGAGACTCCTTAAATCCTTGCAAGAAAGCAGACCTGGGAAGGAGTTCTCAGAGGGACACAGCAGCTTCTTGTTTAGGAAAGTTGTATATAGCTGACACTTCTTCTAGAACCAAAAAATGTTTTTGAAAAGTAGGGAAAGTGTCAACTAAGTGGCCCTTTTGGAGCACAGCACTCGTAAGTCACAATCTTAAATCATCATTTCTCTGCAGGGGACCCTGCTAGTTGCAGAGTGTAACCACCCAGCACAGAAGACAATTTTGGCTGCTGTATTTCAGGTCTGCCAAGGGCAGTCAGCATCATCTGGCAGAACACATGCCATTTCCAGAGGTTTAAAATAGGTTTTCTAAATGTGTCTTTTCACAGTCCAAATATGGCTTAAGTTTCTTCTGTTGAGATACTAAAGGATATGAGACAATTCTGTAATGACTTCTGTGGGGAAAAGGCTGCTGGGGGATAAGAGTCACTGTAGGAGACTGATTAGAAGACCACTGCAATAGTCTAGGGCCTTGGTGAAAAATGACAGTGACTTTATTAACCTTTTTTTTTTTTTAAGATTCAAGGAAACTTCTAGATATTTCAAAAAAGCATTACATGCATAGGTTAAAAATTCAAACAGTATAGATGATCCCTAGTGTAAGTAAGATTTGCTTCCACTCCTGGTCATTCTGTCTTCCAGCTTCCCGCCCCAGGATCGACTACTGTCACCAGTTGATATTGGTATAACAGCTTCACTTTGCTGTACACCTGAAACTAACAAAACATCGTAAATCTACTATACCCAAATAAAAATTTTAAAAAATAAATAAGAAATAAAATGTTTAAAAATTAAAAAAAAACCTCTAAATACCAAAATAAAATTTCCTTAATAACTTGTGGTGGCAAAATCTTACCTAAATTAGCAATTGGCTACTAAAGGTCTTTATCCTGCTTAGAGTGAATATTTATATTTTCACTGTAAAGATATGAATGTATTTAATTACAGGGGTTGCCTCCAACTCAGCTGAGGTTACTTTGTTTATAGTAAATACACTGTAAGCAAACATGGACCTAGGAGTTTAAAATAAAGATTATGTGTCAGTTTGGTGAATAAAGAGCACTGGGCAGCAGTTCTGGAAGCCTGAGTTCAAACCAGTCCCAGGTCTGCCAATGGCTGGCCCTGCTACCTTGAAAAGCAATGAGATCTCTCTCTACCTTGGTTTCTTTCCTATTAAACTAGGGATTGAAGTAGTAAATCTCACAATCTCTTCCATCACTAACTATCAGTGGGGGCTATATCCTGAGCACGGATTCGTAGTATTTTCTTGATCCTTATATTTCAGCTGCAGATTACTCATTATTTGACACGAAAAGGCTATCCACCTGCCCCTTCTTGTCTTGGTTTATTGAAACTAAGTGTTCTGACCACATTTATTCATATGAATTGAAAAAAGGAAACTTTTTGCTTCCCTAGAGAAGCAGTCATTATTGTTTGTGTTATAGGGCTAAGAAACAGATGTGACACATTTTTTTAAAGGTACTGTTACAACCCAATAAATTCAGGAGGATTTGGTTCCATTAAGTATGCTAGAAGAGAAGAGAAAGAATCTCATTGGTCTCTCTGGAAAGATATCAAGAGACAGGCATCACATATGTCTGTGCACCACTTGCAGAAGAAAAACTGCGAGACAGGTATCAAAATTATGGACTACATGCTCACAGTATGTGTGTTTGGGGAACATGAAACTAGGCTGAAAATCTTGCTGCAATGGAGTCTCTAATACTTCACAAATCCTGCTGCAATTACTGCTGCTGCCTTATGCCCCAGCCACACAAGAATACTTCTGGTTTAGAGACCCTGCTGAGATTGACTTTTTGCAGAAAAAAATCAATCCTATAACCAAGTAAGCTCTGACATTTAAGTGTGGACACTAAAAGAACCACTGAGTGTTATTATCCTGATTCAAATTTTGCATGGTACATTTTGCCTTTTATTATGGCAAGATGTTCTCTTTGATCTTTTCCAGGTAAAACATTTTTCCACACTATAAGAATTTTTTTTAAATACCATATTAAATAATAATAAAAGCCTTGTAAATTTCCATTTTCATCCTTAAACTTGACCAGTGTCAGAGAGGAAGCAATTTATCCTCTACCCTTTTAGGTTCTTCTGATTGGTCTAAGAATTAAATTGACAGATTAACAGGAGAAAATCAAACGAAAGTTTAATAACATGTATACATGGGAGAGACCCAGAAAAACTGAAAAACTCATCAAAAATGGCTGATATCCTCCCCTTAAATACCATCTTCAGTTAAGGACAAAAGAGGATGTTGGGGTTTGGAACTTCAAAATGGAGTAAGGTATTTCACATGGAGATGGAAAAGCAAATGTTTGGTAAATAATGTTTGCTGTGCCATGCAGAGACAATGGGATACAGAGTGGACTCTGGTCTCTGGGTCCTGCCACGTTTTTCCAACCACACCTACCCCATATTCTTTGCAGATATCTCTAGTGATAGCTCTATTTTGGTAACAGGCCCTCTAAAATTTTTTAGGTAGTTACAGGGAAAGTCAAACTTTCTTTTATTTTTCTGAACTTGAGTGATTAGGCTATTATTATTTTCCTATTGGATAAAGATTAGGGAGTACGTTAAAAGGTTTTAAGTACTTAAAAAAGACTAATTGCATAAGCGATTCCTAGTAGTAATAGTTTGAAAACATTAAGATGTTTAGAATTTCATGTTTTTTACCTCATTTGCATACTTTAAACTGGAAATATATTGCTCACATTTAACTGTGATTTCATTATATCAGCAAATTATTTCTGATATTACATATAATACAACTTGTAATAAGATTAATGAGTTCAAATAGCTTTCTGAGTTTTAAAATATATAATTTAGAATTTTAATTCTGGAAGGGACCTTACATTGTATCTCTGGGCCCCTCATCATTTTATAGGTGAGTGAAGTTGTTTTCAAAGAAACAATTTGAGTAGAAGACAGACTCTTGCCTAGAACCAAGTTCTTGTAACCCCTAGTTCAGCATTCCTTTTCCTAAACACTAATGTCTCCTATGCAGATTCTAGTTATACCTTATGAATTAAACTTCCAAGATTAGAGAATTTCAATATTGTAGTTTTTCATAGACTAGTTGTAATGAGAGCAAATATAAATTAGAAGATGACTGGAGCCCAAATTTATAGCTTCTAGGATGCTACTTTTTAAATTAAAAAGTTAATTATAATGTGAATATTAGTGAAAGGTTTATTGCTCATTATTTAAAATATTTACATATTTATAAGAAACTTAATAGAAAGCACTTTGATGTTCATTTTTCTTGTGTCTATAATACCTAATGACTATCATAATTTATAATAGAACTCATAAGTTTTAATATATATCTAAACTCATCAAGAGTTCAAGTAGAGAAATTATACCCCTTGGAGCATTGAACACTCTTTTCAAGGACTGATAACAGCTGCTGGAGAAAACTGAAGCTAGATTTGGCTAATTAATGTGGTCCTTTCAGGATTAAAAATCCATCAGTGTATTAATGGAGTAAAGACAATTATTAGTAGTGGTAATAAATATGTATTTGTTTATTTATTAAAGGAGGATGGAGGAGAAGCCCAGCTCGCCAATGTTTCCTAGTGATAGCACTTCACTCCTATCCTTACCCGGTCAGCACCAGGGCTGGGTTTGCACTGTTGTCTTTGCACAGTCATATGCACACACAAGAGAGAGGCTTCCAAGGGGTACGTGTTGAGTGGGGCAGATTTTGGTGCCAGAGGAAACAAGACTTGAAAACTGATTCTGCTCCTAACATGTGACTTTGGGCCTCTTACACTATTTCCCCAAGCCTCACTGTCTTCATCTTAAAGAATAGGAGCAGTAATACCTGTGTAACAAGGTAGTATGATCATGTCTGCAAAGTACTTAGCACATGGCAGCATTTACTATCATCATCATCATCATCATTTTTTGCCATTTTTCAATGTATGGATGTATTAGGAAAGAAAACAGTCCCTCCTGTGTGTCTCCTTTACTACTCATACAGAACACTTCACTTTCAGTCATCAAATGTATGGGGTTTTCCCACATGCAGCAATTCTGTGTGACATCAGCTTGGTGTTCTATAATTTAACTCAACTCTGACACTATCTACCTGGATATGGCATCAGATCCCACAGGTTAAGGGCTCAGTCCCACAAGACTGTTCCTCATTTCAGATGCCAATAACAAGTAGTAGGTCCCCAGGTTACCCACAACTTTTGTCCAACTTGGCTACATATCAGAGGTTCCCATGACCTCTTCCGCCTTGGATTGTATTATTTGCTAAAGCAGCCCACAGAACTCAGGGAAACACTTACTTACATTCACCAGCTTATTAAAGGATGTGATAAAGGATGCAGATGAACAGCCAGATAAAAAGATACAAAGAGTTCTGAGAGGGTCCCAAGTACAGGAGCTTCTGTCCACGTGGGGTTGGGTTGGGCCACTCTCCCTGTACATGGATGTGTTTACCCACCTGGTGAACGTACCATACCACTGGGATTTTTACTGGAGGCTTCATCACATAGACATGATCAATCATTACTCTATTTTCAGCCCTTATTCCTTCTCAGGAGAATGGAGGGCAGGGGTGAAAATTCCGAGCTTCTACTCATGGCTTTGTCTTTCTAGGGACCAGCCCCCCTCCAGACACCCACCAAGAGTCACCTAATTAGAACAAAAAACACTACTGTCACCTATCCTATCACCCTACAAGGGTTTCAGGAGTCCTGTGTCAAAAATGGGGGGCAGAGGTCAATATATATATATATATTTCTATTATTTCACAACAGATATATAGATATTCATGTGCATATTGGAATAGTTTCAAATGTTTATGATTTTGCCCATTTCCTAATTTTCACCTTTTTCTAAGTTGAGCACTAACATCTTTTTGGCAGATAGAGATCAGCTACACAAACTAGAAGTTCATTCAGCTCCACATGGTGCTGCATGTTGCTAAAATATTTGAAACATAGGAAGATTTGGCTTAATCTTTCATGGCCAGACCACATGCACCATTAGCACCTGGAGTTTCCTTTTTTTTTTTTTCCTTTTGTGGTATGCGGGCCTCTCACTGTTGTGGCCTCTCCTGTTGTGGAGCACAGGCTCCGGACGTGCAGGCCCAGTGGCCATGGCTCACGGGCCCAGCTGCTCCGTGGCATGTGGGATCCTCCCAGACTGGGGCACGAACACATGTCCCCTGCATCTGCAGGTGGACTCTCAACCACTGAGCCACCAGGGAAGCCCTGGAGTTTCCTTTCAGTGACATTTTAATCTCTCACCAGGAATGAATCAGCCATGTAACTTAACTTTGCCCTATGAACTGATAATGGTAAAAGAGCAAATGGTAGCTTAGCCAAGAGCCCACATCTCATAAACTCCTTGATTCTTCCTCTGGAAAGCTTAATGTGATTTCTCTATCAAAAATTAATGGAAAATGCCATTTCCTGACCAGGGAGTGGGTGTGTAGATGTCATATAAAGGGTTTCATGGGATGAGTTAAGCTTTACATGGACTTCATGTTTTCAGTCTGTACCTTTTAGGTATCTATGTTTGTGTGTGTGTGTCTCTCTCTCTCCCTATATATATACACACACACACACACATATATTTTAACAAACTTAAATTTCCCTTGGTATGAGTGGGGTTTTCTGTTTGTTACACAGTGGATGAGTTTGTTTTGGGGAACATATTTGAATATTAATTTTGTATGTTCTTCTCTTTGACTGAGGAGCAAATGCTTATTTGTGCAGGCAGAGAGGCATGGGTTACATTCAAAATAACACTGGATAGAGGCCACTACTTCTTGCTTCCAGAGCAGTTTCACAACTTGGCCTCTGATCCCTGCCAAAATGAGCCAGTTGCAGCTAAAGGATGTTCCATGTGAACCACAGGGAATTCTTTGAATGTAAGCTTTGTGGGCTGGACGTAGTTCAGGATCGCAGTATCTGTCTGGCCCATTGTAAGATCAAGTGCCACATTTGTGTACGGGTACAAGTCTCAGCCCCAAAACTCAGATTTAAAAGAAATTCTATTTATGTTATTAAATCAGACCCCAAATCCTCACTGACCTGCCAGGCTGAGGGCTGGCAGGAATTAGCCTCAGCACTGACTGCCCAAGGCTATACGAATCTTGGATGATCTGGAGGACCCTCTGATAATGCGTTTGTCTGTGCTGGTTACCACTGGAATCCATTGGCACAGCCTCATGTCCCTTCTATTCCTGGAACTCATACAGATGGAGCCCCAGGGCCTAGGGTCAAGTCTCCCTGGGTGCAGAATGCTACCTTTGACTCCTGGGAGTTTGCTGTCTTCCCAGGCAGGTCTGGGACCAGGTGGTGGGTCTTCTGCTGTTTGCAAGACCCTCGGGCTTCTCCACCCTCTGCAGGCATGGGGACTTTCTCTTCTCTACCTCAGTGCTGCTCAGAGTTACTCCTCTGTCCCCTTCCCTACCCCCTCAGGGACACACAGCATCATGTCTTCATTAGCTCAAGATTTTGGATAACAAAATATAAATATATATACATATATCCACTCTTTTTCAGATTCTTTCCCCATATAGACCATTACAGAGTTTTGAGTAGAATTCCCTGTGCTATATGATAGGTCCTTATTAGTTATCTATTTTATATATAGTAGTGTGTATGTGTCAATCCCAATCTTCCAATTTACTCCTCCCCCCTCCCTTTACCCCACAATAACCACACGTTTATTTTCTATATCTTTAACTCTATTTCTGTTTTGTAGATAAGTTCATATGTAGCCTTTTTTTAGTTTTCAAAATTGCAGATATACAACTATGCTTCCATTATAAAAAGGAGAGGGAAAAAAATCCCTTCAAACATTTAAAACCAGTACATCCATTATAATACAATGGTTAAGAGAAGTTCAAATATCTAGAGACCTAATTAAAAGATAGATTGCTGCATCCTACTCCCACAGTTTCTGATTTAGGAAGTCTGGGTTGAGGCAGAGAATTTTCATTTCTAACCAGTTTATGAAGATTTGTTTTGTTCCTCAGGCCTTTTCTGAGTGATGCTGATACTTCTGGCCCAAGACCACACTTTGAGAACCACTGGTTAAGAGAACAAGCCTTATACTGATGGACCTCCGTTCAAGTCTACCATCTGCTAGTCATTTATTTTCAGACAAATTACATAATGCCTACTGAGAAATCCACTGATACTTTTCTCTTGTTACTTTCAAGATTATATGTCTTTGGCTTTCAGCTGTTTGAGTATAATGTGTTTTGGTTTGAGTCTATGAGTTTATCCTACTTGGAGTTCATTGAGCATCTTGTATTTGTATATTCACATCTTTCCTCAAATTCAGGACATTTTCAATCATTATTTCTTCAAATGATCTCTCTGTCCCCGTCTTTCTTTCTTCTCCTTCTGAGATGCCCATAATATACATATTGGTCCACTTGATGGTTTCCTATAAGTTTCTCAGGTTCTGTTCACTTTTCTTCATTCTTTTTACTTTTTGCTCCTCAGACTTAATAATTTCAAATGACCTGTCTTTAAGTTCACTGATTCTTTCTTCTGCCTGATGAAGCCTACTGTTGAACTCCTCTAGTGAATTTTTCAACTCAGTTATTGTATTTTTCAGCTCCAGAATTTGTTTGATTCTCTTTTATAATTTTTCTCTTTTTGGTGATATTCTCAATTTGTTCATATATCATTTTTTTGATATCCATTAGTTCTTTGAACCTATTTTATAGAGTTCTATTAATGTCTTTGTCTAATGACTGTTTTTCTTCAGGGATGGTTTCATCTGATCATCTAAATGAATCATGTTTTCCTGTTTCTTTGTATGCTTTGGGATATTTTGTTGAAAACTGGACATTCGAAGAATGAGACCTCTCTGCCAGTCTTTGCAGACTGGCTCCAGGCAGGGCAAGAAATTCACAAATCTGTCCAGTATGAAGATTCAGTATTTTCTCAGGCCTTCTCTGGAACACATCATCCCTGGGCCTGTGTGTATGATTTTTTTGTTTTGTTTTTTGGGTTTTATTTTCTGATTCCCCTATATAAATGGCTGGTTTTAAATGTCTCAATTTCCCTAAGGGTCTCATCCCTGCTTCTTCTTTGGGCCTTAGCTGTTCTATTGTATTATCTCTTGCCCAGGTGCCTGTGGGTCTATAGTCCGCTTGTGGTTCTCATGAGCCATGCATGCTGCTTCCTGTGGCTTCCTTTAGCCTGAAATCTGAGTGGTACTGCTTTTAGCTTGCTGAGCTTCTAGTTAGGCAAAACAGAGACCATCCCTCAGGCAGCCCTCTGATAGTTTAGAACATTGCAAATTCAGTCCACTGTGCTATCTCTAGTTTGTGAAAGGAAACTGGAAACTGGGCTACCACTTCCCCCAAACTACACCATGCCACACTGGGGACAGGGTGGGGCAAGGGTGACTTAAAAATACCACAAAACACCCTACTGGTTTTTTTTTTTTTTTTTTTGCGGTACGCGGGCCTCTCACTGTTGTGGCCTCTCCCGTCGCGGAGCACAGGCTCTGGATGCGCAGGCTCAGCGGCCATGGCTCACGGGCTCAGCCGCTCCGCGGCATGTGGGATCTTCCCAGACTGGGGCATGAACCTGTGTCCCCTGCATCCGCAGGCGGACTCTCAACCACTGCGCCACCAGGGAAGACCCCCACCCTACTGTTTTGAATGTGGATAATTCTTGATTGGGCATTCACTTGGTTGCTGTAAATAACTTGATTTAGAGAGCTCCTATAAAATTATTTTAGACAGTCTCTAGTTATTTATTTGATGTTTCCATGGGAGCTTCCTATGGAAACTGGAGGGCCTGGAGTTCCCTAATCTGCCACTTTGCTGGTGTCCTTATTACATAATTCCTTAAGCCCCAGTTCCTTACAGAAACTACTCCACAGGGTTGTTAAGATGATTAAAAGAGATGATGCACTAAAATATTTAGCAAAAAACTCTGCATACAGTAAAAGCTCAATAAATTTTGGCTCACTATCATTGTCATAAAAAAAATAGCATAACCACAGACTACATTTCTTATCCTCCTTATCTCCATTGCTGGGAGACTTCAAGGTGAGTAGCAGAGTGTTGTGCTTTACATGACCCCCACCTCCCCAATATTCCTACAAATATTAGTTGCCTAATCTATGCCTATCTTCTACAATGCTATTTTGTATCCATTATCCATTAAAGGTAGATGTTACTAAATACCTGAGGCAGACTTTTTATTCTCATGTTTTAGGTTTTCTAAATCATGCTTATCCACAACTTTTAAGAGACGTTTTCATTCCCATCACCTATCTAAAGGTGTAGAGAAGTGGTGTGATTTGGTCAAGCATTTAGTTACCTACTTGAGGATTTTCATGACTGAAAATCCCAGGGATGGTGCTTTTCCCCCGCTCACAGTCAGCAGCTGTAGTCTAGACTCTATGTTGCCATGGTTTTCTTACAGAAGAAAACAAAAAACTGTAAGGCAGGCCCCCAAATTTAACTAATTAGTTGAAACCAGATGACTCAAATACAAATTGTACTGGAAAGGATGGCACCTTAAATTCCTTTTGGAAATAGATGGAACTTAACAAATAATATTGGAAAAAAGTAGTTGTGTAATAAATTGTAAATTTCTTGGTAGATGTATTTGTTGAGTCAACAAACATTTAGTGAGTACCTACAGTGGGTCAAGAACTATACTAGATTGGGAAAATGCAGATGAAAATGCAGCTCTGCTCTTCAGACTGACTCACTTACCTAGTATACGGAGAGTCTTCAACACGCCTTGTAGCTCTAGGAGTCATGCTTCTAATTTGAAATAATGCAGTTCTAATGGGCACTGAGGTGCTCAGGTACTCAACTCCAGCTGCACTGACAATTTTTTGCATGTATTATTTAACTTTCATTCTCTTTGATTCTCTCTGCTGATTTCATGTTGAATTACTCTGGCATAAAGTGTAGGCTTTAGAATCAGAGGGACCTGCTTTAAAATTCCACTTACCCTGGGAAAATTACTTAGACAAGGGAACCTCAGTTCTTCTTTGCAAATTGGAATTCAACACTTGCCTAATAGGTTCGAGGTGAGAAGTACAACCAATGGCTAAGTCACAGTCGCTTTCTACCAGGGTTATCTTGGTACCTTACTTACCTCCTCTATGTCTATGCCTATTTCCTTATGTGTGAAAAGGGGAAAAAATCATCTCCCCTAGGACTGATGTAAGGAGTAAATAACATAAGATATAAAGTGTTTAACACAGTGTCTAGCATATAGTGATCATGTAATAAATACCAGTTACTATTTGATCATTAAATGACTTATTGTATTTTAAGCACTTAAGCACACTTAAAATCAATGCCTTATTTTTGGGCAGCAAATTCCAAAGATACCATTTTGTTTTCAATATAGTTTATAATAGAGGCATCCAACAGTGGAGATGCCTGCCTCAGGAAACAGTGTGCTCTATCACTCTAGACAGCCAAAAAGACATTCATGGCTTTCAGTTAAGGTTGGGAAGAAGGGTCTCCTGTACTGGGAAGACCTTGGATGAGATGACTTCTAAGCTTCTTCTCAACTTTAGTTTTCCTCATTCTATGACTTATATTTATCTCTGGTTAGAAATGCTACTATTATTAACATTGAGGTAACATTACAAACTTTAAACTATTTTTATAAAGAACTAATAACTGGGAAATATTCAACAATTTGTCCAATACTTCTTCCTCCAGAAAAATGTAAGTCCATCCTCCTTCCTGCTTCTCTTATTCTAACAGTTATAAAAAAAGCTCAAAGTGAAGTCAGCTATGTCATCTCAGAATATACTGATTTTCTGTAAAAATCTTCATGTCCTGTTCATTTTTCAATCTTATGAAGCAAGAACCATGTTCTTGGTTAGCTCTGATTCTGGTGATTATATTATGAACTAGGTCAGAAGTTAGTTAAAAAAATACGTCCACAGCTAAGAATCTCATATCAAAAAAAAAAACCCCAAAAAACTTGGCCATGTTTCGCGTTCAAAATAAACTCTTTCCTCTATTCTGGGGCAATCATGAGATGTTTCTGAGAAAAGTGCCATCATGAATACTAGCCAAGGAAATGTACCACGGAGAGAATAAGAGTCAAGGGCCTGACCACCTGACTATTATGCCATCCCCTTTGATAGAGGACCAATGACAAATCACTTTCCACTTGTTTCTCAGTGCTTCTGAATAAATTGTTAATGGGAAAGGGGTCCAGGGTACCTGGGTCAAGGAAATATTTAAAAGCTTGCTTTTCCTGGTGCTTTTATCTGAAGCTTGAGAAAGGGGGCTTTGGGATGTGGGTATTGGAATATGCTTGAGAAGTGGCTTACCTAAGAAGAAGAAAAACTTAAAAAGGAATAATATTGGCACTATCTGGGACAAAAGGATGTGTCCTGGGGATGTAAAGAAAAGTGTGAGCAAAGAAAGGCTGGGTCCAAACCCACCCTTTGCCAGATAAAGGAGAGGTCAGGGGAGGTGGCTCACAAGGAGCATATTCTGTACAATGCTGGGGCCTTGAGTGTTACTTTGCGGGTAGGAGAGGTTTGCAAGGTATTTTTCAGATTCCTCTGTTGTCCTGCCAAATGCTGCCAGTGAGCACTGCCAAGACCTGGACACTCTTGGGCCAGTTCCCAAACAAGTGTGCTGAGGGGCAAAGACAGCTCCATGACCAAATGGCCCTTATGCTTTGCTATGGAAGCTGTTTATTTTTGCATTTGATTTATATGGAACTACTTTCGTACATTGCAAATCTCTAAGTAGGATTGTGGGGTACCTGCCATAGAGAAATGTTGAATGTACTGGTAAAGAAAAAGAAATTTATCCTTTTTTTTTTTTTTTTTTTTTTGGTAACAGTGGGAATGTTGGTTTTAGTTCGAAAATGGGGAAAACAGGCGTTAAGAAGAAAAAAGGGAAGGGAAGGATAGAGAAAAGTAATGTTTTTCAGCACAGAATTAGGAGAGATTAAAAAGTAAAATCATACCTAGTCTTGGGACATCCTTGGGGGTGGGAGTGGAAGCAAATGAGTCTATTCTGCTGAGCTGAATCCCCTGGGTGGCCCTGAAGGGTTCAGACTCTGAACCAAGAAGTCCCCAGAGGGGCTCCAGAGAAAAACTCCTGGAATGCAGAAGGCTTCAGCCCTAACTTGGAGTTACTAGGTTTTAATATCATGCACAGTAAAATTAAAGAAAAATAACCTTGGGGTAATACTGAATTGCCCACTTTTTATTTTGTCAAGGAAAATAATCCTACAAGTTCAATATAACATCATTTTAACATCCCTCCTCCCCAATAAAAAGAACACAATCCCAGGATAAAAACAGTCTTTCTCAAGAAAGGTCAGCTGACCTTCAGACTAATTTATATTTGCGGTGATTATAGATGATTTCTATAAATATACACTA
Source organism: Delphinus delphis (assembly GCF_949987515.2). Lineage (NCBI taxonomy): Eukaryota > Metazoa > Chordata > Mammalia > Artiodactyla > Delphinidae > Delphinus > Delphinus delphis. The sequence continues at coordinate 155,628,302 of NC_082683.1, forward strand.
ACACAAATACATATATGTAAGTCTGTATATATGTATATACCTGCTATAATATATATGTGTGTGTATATATATTTTATAAATATATACTATATACAAAGATGTATATGCACACACACTGATATGTATGAATATGTTTGAGATGTAAGTACCAAAAATTTAATATACCCTTTATTTATGGTATTACACTGTAGGTGATAATTTTTTATTTTAAGTGGGTCAACTGGGGGTTCATGTTGAACAGTGTCACTTGAAATAAAGCTCCAATATGTAACTCGTGGACAATTTTTAAAGCACATTCTAAATCTATACTTATACATAGAGCTGCTGATGAAAATGGAAGCATTACGCTTAACTGACGTGAAGGAAGTGCTGAAGGCAGTGAGGCAGAGCTGGCCAAGACTTCGGGGATGAGTGTGCTGACATACTCCTCGCTCAGCAGCCCCTCATATGGATATCTCAATAGTTATCTCCCAACCTGAGCATCTGAGAAAGATGCCACACACAGACGAAAGCTTGGTCACGAACCAGCTCTGGCTCTGAACCAGAAGTTTGCAACCAGTCATAAATTAAGCTGGGATGAGAAGACTGAGAAGAGTTGTGGGTAGAAAGTTTTCAAGGTCTTCTGATCTTGGGAGGCAGGATAATACAAAGAGGTAAAAGCCAAAGCATAAGACAAAAATAAATATACTTGGCGCCAACCTATAGGTCCCTTGAATAGGAGTTCCTGTCCCTAGTGGCCCATCAGAATCACCTGGGGAGCTTAAAATAAAATCTCTGGGATTTAATTGGCTTGGGGTGGGGACTGGATAGCAGTTGTTTATTTATTTAAGTTCTCCAGATGATTCTACTGTGCAGCTAAGTCGCGAACCACTGCTTCAAAGGCTGACAAAAGGCAGCAGGAAAAATTCTCTCTCATCAGAGATTCTCAAACTGATTCATTTACACTACTTGAAGTAGGATAAAATATTCCATAATCAGACAGTTAGGGGCTCTCTTTTGTCACTATAAAACCTCACTGTGGTTAACAGGCAGAAAGACACTCTTCTCGTCAAAATATGGATGAGATCGCCTGTGCAATGTAAAGTGACAGAACACAGACACTGTCATGACAAATGCCAATGTCACAAAGAGCCTGGAAACCACCTAGAAAATCAACAGAGGACACGGATTATCTTAGAAAGTGTCTATACTTATGCTGAGTGGGAAAAGGGTAAGAGCTGGCCGATGGCAGAGTGGAGTTTTCACAGCTCTGGAGCTTTGATTATGTGCCAGGGACTGCTGCACGTTTAGTATAAATGATCTCATTTAATGGACGTGTTAGTTCACCCAACTCTGGCCACACAATCTTGCTACTATTTCTCAAACATGCCAGGTGTGCTTCCACCCTCTCCTTCCACCTGGAATCCTTTTCCTCTAGGTGTCCATCTCCTTCAGGTCTCTGTCCAGCATTCACCAACTCCATGAGGGCTGCTTGAGGAAAGCTGTCACCAGCACCTCCCTCTCCTTGTTCTCTACTGCTCTCATCCTGCTGTGCTCTCTTCTTGCCACAGCCTTCATCAGTTTCTAACAATTATCTATCTATCTGTCTGTCTGTTTGTCTATCTATCTGTCTTGTTGTCTTCCCTCTAGAATCTAAGCTCCACTAGGGCAAGCCTCTCCCTTTTTCCCTCTCTCTCTCTGTCCCACTGAACAATGCCTAACCATCCCTGACAGTTAATAAGTACTCAATAAATAGTTGTTGAATAAGTAAAAGATTTGATACTATAGTATATTGCTGTTATTAGTATTTTGATTAACAGAAATCTTTTTTTGTGTGCTAAAAATAATTGCTTTATTCTTCATTTAATAAAGAGAAAACTGTTGATAAAGGAGGAAACTGAAAAAAGGGAGAAGGAAAAAAACTTAGTTGGCTGTTAATGACACTGGTACCTTCACAAAATGAAGGGCTTTTCACTTCCTTGAAATATAAAATATTAAATATATAGAGCTTGCAAAGGTGAAGCTGGTTGACTTATATCTTCAGTTATCTTCATTGCTCTCCCTTTAACTTAGTGTTCTTTTGTAGTTTCCAAAGGTGGTACCTGATAGTCACCTGCCTCAATTTACCCATGGGTTCTGACATCCCAAGGCTAATGGCATGTCTTTTAAAACAGAAACCCATTCCTACGGTTGCCAAACACACACCAGCAGGGCACTCTGCTCCCTGGGAGAATAAACATGCCTTCCTGATCTCCAGCAGGGTTGCTGGATGATGAAGGGAACACACAGATTGTTTCCTCCCCTCCCTTGTGCTGACAATGCCTATAAGCCTTCCTGGAATTCCTCTAGGTGTGTTGATGCTGCTGTGCCCATTCAGAATTCTATATGCAAAGTCTGTTAACTCTAAAATCCTAACGCAGCAGGAAAGCACATGAAAACATTTATTTTTCCTCCCAGTGTAATAGTACAAAAATTTACATTTTATAAGGTTTCCACTCTTCTAGCCCTAAAATATTTAAATGGACTCTGCACATAGGATCAGAGGCTTCCCAGATGGTCAGAAGATAATGACGCAGGTAAGGAGAAGGCACAAAAGCCAGAGGACTTGATAAAAGAAGTTAAGTTGACAAATGCAGTGCTCAAGGCAGGATACTGTGAAACCATTATGTTTCAACAAAGAGAGTAAGTACACCCCTGCAGAGTCAGATCTTTGCACTCAAGCATTAAAATCTTTATCTTCACCACAGGCATAAAATGAAAAGAAAAATCTGAAAGAGAGAAGCAACCATGACCAGTTTCAAAGTCACTCTCTCCTTCTCAACAAAGCAATTCATTGTAGATGCATTTGAAGCAGCAGCCCTCACCATTACTATTAGGCCAATGAGAACCAGTTAAAATATAAAAAGAGCTCTCAGTCCAAATCCAAGATGTGGGAATAAATCTAGATAACGTCAGATCAGGTGAGTAAAAAGCAAGATGGTTTCATTACAATGATCAAATCCAGTACTACATTTCCATTAAAAAGCTAACCTGCATGCTAAGCAAAAAGGATTCAATGGCTCTTTGCTTAAAACAAATACAGTCATTCCAGGACCTTCCTGGTACCAAAACCTGTGGATGCTCAAGTCTCATATATAAAATGGTGTAGTACTTGCATATAACCTACAAACGCCTGCCCATATATTTTAAATAAACACTTAATATACTATAGATGTTATATAAATAGCTGTGAATACAATGTAAATACTATGTAAATAGTTGCCATTGTGGGGACTTCCCTGGTGGCGCAGTGGTTAAGAATCAGCCTGCCAATGCAGGGGACACGGGTTCGACCCCTGGTCCAGGAAGATCCCACATGCTGCGGAGCAACTAAACCCATATGCCACAACTACTGAGCTCACATGCCGCAACTACTGAAGCCTGCGCACCTAGAGCCCATGCACCTAGAGCCCGTGCTCCACAACAAGGGAAGCCACCACGAGAAGCCCGCGCACCCCAGCAAAGAGTAGCCCCCACTCACCGCAACCAGAGAAAGCCCACACACAGCCACGAAGATCCAAAGCAGCCAAAAATTAATCAATTAATGAATTAATTTTAAAAAATAGTTGCCATTGTGCTGTAAAGTCAAGTTGCAATTTTTGAAACTTTCTGGAATTTTTTTTCCTTTCTGAATATTTCAATCCTTGGTTGGTTAAATCTGCAGATGCAGAACCTTTGGATATGGAGGGCTGACTGTAAGTGAATTTGTGGAGTACATCCGTAGCGCTAATAAAACATTTACTGAGCATAAAGCTGGAAAACATCTTACACGTCTAAGATATCCTCCTGAATCCTTCATAAAACAAGCACAAACTCTAGTTTATTATCTGCCAACCCTCTCTAAGTTCTGAATTAACTTCCTTTACACACCAACTTGCTCTAACCGGGAAGCATGAATCCAAGTAATGGTCTATGGGTCTGACTCCATACAGGAGGACTGAATGGTGTTTTTTAAAAAATAACACATTTGAATCCTTTCACGCCAGCAAGCACGGGCTCTGGTTCTCCACAAACCCCACCCTTTGCTATCATTTACACATTTCTTTAGTCCAGGACTCAAGGCTCTTGTGCCCTGGAATTGTTAGGGGAACCACTGAATGAAACCACCTGCCCTGGCCAGGCACGATAGTAACCACTTGCATGAGTTATCTTACAACAGGAGGTCCTGGTAAGGAACACAGAACTAACAAGCTACCACCAACCGGAATAATTCAGGAAAGGTCGAAAGGAGAGAGGAGTCTCCAGTCCATATGTCCTACCAACCTCCCAGAATCCTTCTCTCTGGAATCCATCTTGGCTGAGCAATGCGTGCATCACCAGGAAAGACCCAGAGTCAGAATGATGGGCCAGAGACAAGCTGGAAACTAACCCCATCACCAAAAAACCTGAGATTGCAAGGCACGTGGCAGAGCAGTTCTCCTGGGTTCCCTTACCTTGCTGCTCTCTGCCCAGGCGCCCCTTCCCAATAAACTCTCCTGCTTTGTCCGCACACGTGTCTCCTTGGACAATTCATTCCTGAGTGTCAGACAAAAGCCCACTCTCAGGCCCTGGAAGGGGTCCCCCTTCCTGCAACAGAATAACCAGAGTGATATAGAGACCAACAGGCAGAATACATGCACACACCTACACTTTGGGGAGCTGCACCCCTTACCTGCCCATTCTGAAACTCTCAGAACTTTCTGGGAACTCTTTTGACATAAGAGCTGAATGTAAGCCAGAAAAGTCATTATAGTCATAAAGCATTTTTGATCAGAAATCAAATTACTCTTATTGTTCATGCCCTGCTTTTTCAAAAGTGTTTGCTGGAAAGGACTTTTACTGGTTTCTGAAAGACAAAACCATCCGCTAAGTATTTGCAAACTAGGGATAAGACTGTGGTAGCTCAAAACTGGTCTTCCCTGGGCTAGAATCATGGGGTGGTTCTGGAGTCCTAAGGGTCAGGGACTGGATTCCTGCTGGGTAGCCATCCCCTGTTTGTGTGTGGATAAGTTCCTTGACTTCTCTCAGCCTAATCCCATTGGGAAATATACTGTTTATTTACACTCCCTGACATACACCAATGTTAGATTAATGTTAGATCCTTCCCCATACCTTATTCTAGCTTGGGGAAAAAAATAACAAAACTAAAAAGTACAGTTCATCCTCTGCTTAAAATTTTGCACAATTAAAACAAGTGACATTTGCTTATATTCTCTTTTCATTATTAGATATCTCTTTTATACAACTTTTTTTTTAATTAATAAAGGTTTTCAACACTTCTGTTTCTTTATTATTGAAATACAGTTGACTTACAATATCATGTTAGTTTCAGGTGCATAGCACAGTGATTCAGTTATATATATATATATTCCTTTTCAGATTCTTTTCCCATATAGGTTATTTCAAAATATTGAGTATAGTTCCCTGTGCTATACAGTAGGTTCCTGTTGGTTATCTATTTCATATATAGTAGTATATATATGTTAATTCCAACCTCCTAAATTTATCCTTCCCCTCGACCCCCTTCGGTAACCATAAGTTTGTTTTCTATGTCTGTGAGTCTCTTTCTGTCTTGTAAATAAGTTCATTTGTATCATTTTTTTTAGATTCCACATATAAGCAATACCATATGATATTTGTCTTTCTCTGTCTGACTTACTTCACTTAGTATGATAATCTCTGGGTGTACCCATGTTGCTGCAAATGGCATTGTTTCATTCTTTTTTATGTCTGAGTACCATTCCATTGTATATATGTACCACATCTTTACCCATTTCTCTGTCATGGACATTTAGGTTGCTTCCATGTCTTGGCTATTGTAAATATTGCTCCAATGAATTGGGTCCATATATCTTTACGCAGTATGGCTTTCTCTGGGTACATGCCCAGGAGTGGGATTGCTGGATTATATGGTGGCTCTATTTTTAGTTTTTTAAGAAATCTCCATATTGTTTTCCACAGTGGCTGTACCAATTTACATTCCCACCAACAGTGTCGGAGGGTTTCCTCTTCTCCATATCCTCTCCAGCATTTATTGTTTGTGGACTTTTTGACGATGGCCATTCTGACCAGTGTGAGGTGATACCTGATTGTAGTTTTGATTTGCATTTCTCTAATAATTAGTGATGTTGAGCATCTTTCCATTTGCCTTTTGGCCATCTGTATGTCTTCCATGGAGAAGTGTCCATTTAGGTCTTCTGCCCATTTTTTTATTTAGGTTGTTTGTTTTTTTTGGATATTGAGCTATATGAGCTGTTTGTATATTTTGGAGACAAATTTTTTTAAAAATATGACTGCACATAGCTCATTTACTTTATAAGTAGTTCTTGAGTAAATAAGTGAGTGAATCAAATAATCTCCTGACAACATAAATTAGACTTCTTTAGTATCTACTATTTCAAACTTGAAATATAGTGAGTTGTAATTCTTTGTATTAGCACTTGAACAGCACGATGTCTAACAATCTCTCAGTATTTGTTAACAGTTTTAAATGAATTAACTCAGAATAATAAAACTCAAGATAGGGAATTTCAATATGCTGACTCATTGAAAATGCTCATTAAAGCTACATATTTCAAATTTAATAGGAGGCAAAAGAACATCATCCTTAGAATTGCAAAGTGATGAGTTTTAACATGTACTACAATTGTTATAAACCACTATATGGAGTTCACATACTCAGAATTTTAACTTTCCTAATGTAAATTCCTTTATCCCCAAATGTTACTACTCCATAGAGGGATGCCTTCCCTCAGTAAAAATTTATCAAGGAATAAAGATGTAAGTGACTATTCCATCATTAATAACTAACTAAAGAGGAAATCATTAGGAGTGGGTCTTGTTTTTGTACTAAAAACAATCATTTTGATTCTCCAGAGGACACAGACTTCTCCAGATACCAATATCAACTCTTTGTATAAAATAGTTCTCAAGAACAAGAGATGCTTGGATGTATTCTTCCCACTCAAGGAGCAGTAAACAACCAGTTGCTGCCTCTGACGCTTCATGGGGTATTTCAGGTACAAGTATAAACCCAAAGACACCAATGTTTCTATTGAATCAATGCACCAGGTGACCAACTACCATGACTTGAGCACCCAGCATTGGTAAGACAAGTTTCCTGCTTTAAAGAAACTTTCAGTTTTACTTGATTTCACTGTGGGGCAGTCTCTCTTTTGTTTGTTTCTAAAATGAAACCCTCTCCTGTTTCTCCTCCTACTGTCATTTCTTTTCAATTTTGTTAACTTGATATTTTTCTGAAAACTTCAGTGTTGACATGGAGGTGAGCCATGAGGCCCATCTCTATCCTCCATCCCATCCCTGGGGGATCATGCCACCACCGATAGCCTGCTCTTTATCATCTCCCCAGGCTTTTTCCTGAGGCCTTTGTCCACTAGTGAGCACCGGTTTCTAAACATCTCCACTTAGATGACCCATAGACACCACCATGTTCAAAACAGAACTGCATTCTCCAGCTGTGTTTGGGCACCACCAGCCATTCAAACTAAAAACTTAAGAATCACTTAGACAATTCCTCTGAATCCTGGATATTGTCTCTTCTAAAAATCTCTTAAAATTTCCCATTTTTATACCTTCACTGTCACCACCTTAGGGAAAGGAGAGTTAATATATTCTGTGTGATTCCTATTGGTTACTAACCAAAATCATCTGGGGAGTTTCTTGAATCCTTTATAATCCATGCCAGAATCTTAGGGAGCACAGAGTTTGAATAACTTTTCCAGGTGATTCCAATATGCCTCCAAACACGTTAGTGCTTGACATATGTTATCTCAGCTATTCTTGACTGAAACCCTATGAAGTAGGTACTTTTTTTTTTTTTTTTTTTTTGCGGTACGCGGGGCTCTCACTGTTGTGGCCTCTCCCGTTGCGGAGCACAGGCTCCTGACGCACAGGCTCAGTGGCCATGGCTCACGGGCCCAGCCGCTCCGCGGCATGTGGGATCTTCCCGGACCAGGGCACGAACCCGTGTCCCCTGTATCGGCAGGCGGACTCTCAACCACTGTGCCACCAGGGAAGCCCGTGAAGTAGATACTTCTAAACCCATTTATAGAAGGAAAAACCTCAGCCTCAGAGATGCTAAGTAACTTGGCTGTGATAAGACAACTACTAAGTGACGGAGCTGAGATTCAAGGTTTATCTGACTCCAAAATCTGTGTTCTTCTGAGTTCCCTGCCATTTACTCTCGATTTATGTGGCCAGTGGTTCCTACACTTTAAGCTGCATATGTTGTCAGAGGGTTTTTCTTTAAATGTCGGTTTCCAAGTCAAACCCACAGAAATTGATTCTATAGGATTAGATTCCAACCTAGGAACATGCATTTTAACAAGCACCCAGGGGGACTCTAAAACAGGCATCTAGGATCATGCTTTGAGTAAAAATTGATTACTCATTGGACATATTAACATTTTCCCCCCAGAATGCAAATGTAGTCATGTCTATTTGCTTGTTAACATTAAACGGATACCAATTAGTTTCATAATAAAGTCCAAATTCCTAGTCATGGTGCATATGACCTCCACATGGTGGTCACAGTCTTATCTGTCTCATCCTCTCCTCTCCCTCGCTTTCATTCTGCACTCCAGTCATACAGAACCAAATGCTTGCTCCAGTGACAAAGTCATGTTTTTGTTTGTTTTGTTTTTTTTTTTTTTTGCGGTACGCGGGCCTCTCACTGTTGTGGCCTCTCCCGTTGCGGAGCACAGGCTCCGGACGCGCAGGCTCAGCGGCCATGGCCCACGGGCCCAGACGCTCCGCGGCATGTGGGATCCTCCCAGACCGGGGCACGAACCCGCGTCCCCTGCATCAGCAGGCAGACTCTCAACCACTGCGCCACCAGGGAAGCCCCAAAGTCATGTATTTTTTTAAAAAAAATTTTACTTTATATTGGAGCACAGTTGATTAACAATGTTGTGTTAGTTTCAGGTATACAGCAAAGTGATTCAGTTATACATATACATGTATCTATTCTTTTTCAAATTCTTTTCCCATTTAGGTTATTACAGAATATTGAGCAGCGTTCCCTGTGCTATACAGTAGTCCTTGTCAGTTATCTATTTTAACTACAGCAGTATGTACATGTCAATCCCAAACTCCCAATCTATCCCTCCCCCCTTAGTAACCATAAATTCATTCTCTAAGTCTGTGAATCTGTTTCTGTTTTGTAAATAAGTTCATTTGTATCATTTTTTGATTCCGCATATAAGCGATATCATGTGATACTTGTCTGACGTACTTCGCTTAGTATGATAACCTACAGGTCCATCTATGTTGCTGCAAATGGCATTATTTCATTCTTTTTAATGACTGAGTAATATTCTACTGTATACATGTATCACATCTTCTTTATCCATTCATCTGTCAATGGACATTTAGGTTTTATCTTCAAATCTCTGTGCATGCTGTGGCCCTTATTTGGAAAGCCTGGAATTGTTTAAACTCAGTTACTTGCTCTGTCATTCCTCCATAGTTAGCTGCTCCTTTCTGTGACTTCCTAACGGGAAGGGCATCGCTCATGTTAGCATTTTTATGCCCCAGTGCACTTATTTCTTAACTTGTCCACCTCTCACCACATTCTTGGTGTTAAAAACAGATAATTCCTCTTTGTACCTTCAGTGTTAGCACAGTCCTTACACAAAGTAGGCCATTAAATATTTGGCCAATTGAAAAAAATAATAATCAATTGAACTTTGGCAGATAATCCTAAAAGTTTAAAAATTCTGTGGATATACTGGGTTGGCCAAAAAGTTCGTTTGGATTTTTCCATAACATATTATGGAAAAACCTGAGTGAACTTTTTGGCCAGCCCAATATTTGGGCATTTTTCATACATGTTAATGAAATATATGATCAACTATATCAATCTTTGCCAAAAGATTTCATAGGCGCATATAACTGCTAGAGGAAGAGAAGATTTTGGAAGTCATGTTAGATGATATTCCCATTTTACAGATGGAAAAATAGAAACCTGAAAGAATTAAGTGACTTTCTCAAGTTTATTCAGCAAGTTCAGTGGAGACTGAAAGCTTTTCTTTCTCTGGTCTAGTTCTCCTTTTGCTCTCCCATATTGCTTGTTTTTTCTTCCATTTATCTACTTTACCAGGAATTAACACTTATGTGAGCACCAACTATGTTTAAGGCACTGGGCCAAATATGTTATCTCAGTATTGCATTTCTTCTCTCCTTCCATCCTCAGAACTTGGACATTTGATAGGTACCAGCACTGTGCCAGTTGCCACAAATGTAAATATTCAGAAGACAGAGTTCACATTCCAACAAGCTTAGAGTCTAGAAGAAAAGACAGATAAATGTGCAGTGATTTAAGACTTGGTATCTCAAGTGGGCACTCCATGACATCCTTGGGGTTAAACATGGAATGAAAATTTGGTGACTATGTATTCAAAGAACAAATGTCACTGCTCCCTTCTTTACCAGATTTGTAGTAAGGACCAAAAACACCAATCAGAAAAAAATAATAAAGCACACACTTGAGAAGTCTCATCCTAACTAACCTGTCATAGAACTGCCAAAAAGGAGAGTGTTCTCTGAAGGGGACCTTTTAATATCCCCTGACTCCCAAGAGAGAATAAAAATTGAGACCTCTGAGGCTATAATTATTAATGCCTGAATCTGAAAAGAGACACAATAGACATGAAGCAATGTAGTCATCCTTTAATATCATACTTTCAGGCTAGATTGACTTACACATAAATTGTGAGTGTCTTACATTTTTAAAAACAGCCCTCGACTCAACTTTCATTAATTTTTTATCATGAACCAAAGTCCAAGGTCAATAGTCATTCATCTAAGAATACTTACAGAGATACATGATACTTGGTGTTAATACTTTTGGAACTCTAGAATGCACTGTGTCCTATATTCCCAATATGTTAAAACTAGGTGGGGCTGGGTATAGGAGGAGTTGGGGGAAGAGTCCCTCTCTTAGCTATGGCTCCTAACCCTTTTCTAAAATATAACAATACAAAAAAAAAAGACAAACTCACAAAAGCTTTTATATAAAAGAGCTCAGCACAACACTACAGACTAAGTTAAACTTATGTTTATAGTTCACTTGGCTAATAGGGATTTTCAGTGACTTCGAGATGCTAATTTTGTAAAATAAGCCTCCTGTGGAGATTGGATAAATTAATATTTGGTATTTATCAGTAGATAATGAGTATTATATAGGAGCAGTCAGCTCTGGGCATTGTAGGTCCACTCAGGATGTAACCTAGCAGACCCAGGTGGCCAGGGCAAACTTCCTGTGGGAGGGGTGGCCTTAGGTGAAACCCAAGAAATGGAGACAAGAAGGAAGGCTGTACCCAGGAAAGGAAGCGAAAGGTAGGAAGACCCTAAGGCCCAGGAAAGTGTGCTGCTTTTAGGTCCCAGGAAGACATTTAGACTGACATCACAGCATGGAAACTGGTAAAGGAGGGGATGTCAAGAGATGGCAGGCAGGGGACTTGAATCTCCTGCATATCAGAAGTTTGTACAGAACTGCCTCAGGTCCTCAGGAAAGTCAGTCTCTATATTGTGTAGAAAAATAATTCCTGACCCAAGCCAGAATTTTGTTAAAAACATGCAGTACAAGGATTTATACATTAAATCTTTGCAAAATTCAGAAGCAGATTTTTTTTCAGGAGTGAAATTAATAGAGAGGTTTCAGCAGTCAGCAATATGTTCCCCAAAAGTACCCATCCTCTATATGAAGCCTACTATGGGTCCTGGAGGAAGCACGCTGAGACCTCAGGACCAGGGTCTGCTGGGAGGAAGGTGGCAGGAGAAGACCAGGGCCTGCTTAGGGGATAGTTCTGGAGTAGGGAAATCCAGAGAGGGAAGCCCAGAGCTACAGGCTGGGACACAGAATTAGGCGGGCAAGCTTTGTGAGAGACTGTAGTGATTCAGAATTTACATGTCATCCTGGGGCTCATTGCTAGGGAACAAGATACTTAGTCTGTTGTCGTAACTCTTAATCTAACATTGCCACCCCATTCCAGCCTGTGCAGAAAATACAGGTGGGTCTGCATCAGCAGCTGAAGTCTAGTGATGGAAGATACTCATGTTATTGGATAAAACAAGGGCAAAGTACGGAGGCAGAGGCTGATAGCAAGTAGGGCACTGGAGGAAACAGCTACACAAGCTCACCCATACTGTGGAGGGGTTGGACAAGGTATGCGAATGTCATGGCACTGCTCCCCACTTAGGTGGGCAGCCCTTACTATAGCAGCCCTAACCTGGCCCTTGGAGCTAAGAATAAGAAAAGAGTAAGCAAGACCTGGATTTGAACCCAGCTTGACCCCTTACTAGATGGGTTGATTATTTAATGATTTTGAACCTATCATTTCACCTGTAAAGTATGGATAATAACATCTGCTTTAGTGTAAGAGTCAGTGAGATAACATTAAATACCTTACATAGTAGCTGGCATATTTTGGTATATAAGAAGTGATAACTGCAATAAAAAAACCAGATAATATCTAAAACCAGTCATTTGTGGAGGGTCACAAATAGTGACAGTAGTCACGGTCCACTACGAGCTGTAAATGTAGTTCTAAGTCCTTTCTGTGACAAGAACTGACTACCAGGATAATGAGACAATCAAATGAAAATAGAATAGCTGACTCTACCCTCAGTTACTAGTAAATACCATCACTGAGAACTGCATGCTACAAACAAGAAAGCATCTGCATAATAGCTAGATAATCTAATATCCCAGACTGCAATATTTCTAAAAGAGTGCTCAGAATAAAGTACTTCACTTATAACAAGGGACAAGCCTGGTTCATCTCATGTAGTAAATGTCATGGTTATTGAAGTAAAGAGATCACAGTGAAAGTTCATCTTATAGATAAAAACATGATCAATTTTCAATGTTCTATAAAAGTAAAACACAATAGTTATTTGAGAATATGTCCTACAACTTGTTATTTCTAATTTGATGAGAAAGAAAGGATCAAAAATCTGATTACAAATCTCTGATAAAATATATCTGCTCTGTATGTGATGTCATTTATTTTGTTACTATTACTATTATTATGAAGATTACTGCATTGGTATCAGATATTTTGCTATGTTTTACTGGGCCCTCTATCAAGCCACACTTTTCCTAACTATGCTATACAAAAAACATGAACAGTCAAATCACGGATAAGAAACAGACATGGTTCATAAACATGGGTAAAGATTTTCAACCTAGCTCATAATTTTAAAAAAGATAATAAATACCACTCTTTTTACTTGATCAGATTGGCAAAGATAAAGAATTTGGTAATACACAATGTTGGCAAGAATGGATAAACCAGGGCTTCCCTGGTGGCGCAGTGGTTAAGAATCCGCCTGCCAATACAGGATACACAGGTGTGTGTCCTGGTTGGGGAAGATCCCACATGCCGCAGAGTAACCAAGCCCATGTGCCACAACTACTGAGCCTGCGCTCTACAGGCCGTGAGCCACAACTACTGAGCCCACATGCCACAACTACTGAAGCCTGCATGCCTAGAGCCCGTGCTCTGCAACAAGAGAAGCCACCACAATGAGAAACCTGTGCACCACAACGAAGAGTAGCCCCCGCTCGCCACAACTAGAGAAAGCCTGTGTGCAGCAACAAAGACCAAATGCAGCCAAAAATAAATAAATAAATAAATTTATATATAAAAAAAAGAATGAATAAACCATAATTTAAAAAGACATATGTGGAGACTGGCTCAAGATGGCAGAGTAGAAGGATGTGCGCTCACTCCCTCCTGCGAGAGCACCGGAATCACAACTAACTGCTGAACAATCATCGACAGGAAGACACTGGAATTCACCAAAAAAGGTACCCCACATACAAAGACAAAGGAGAAGTCATAATGAGATGGTAAGAGGGGCGCAATCACAATAAAATCAAATCCCACAACAGCTGGGTGGGTTACTCACAAACTGGATAACACTTATACCACAGAAGTCCAGCTACTGGAGTGAAGGTTCTGAGCCCCACGTCAGGCTTCCCAACCTGGGGGTCCGGCAATGGGAGGAGGAATTCATAGAGAATCAGACTTTGAAGCCTAGCAGGTTTGATTGAAGGACTTTGACAGGACTGCGGGAAATGGGGACTCCACTCTTGGAGGGCACATACAAAGTAGTGTGTATATTGGGACCCAGGGGAAGGAGCAGTTACCCCACAGGAGACTGAACCAGACCTACCTGCTTGTGTTGGAGGGTCTCCTGCAGAGGTAGGGGGTGGTTGTGGTCCACTGTGGGGACGGGAACACTGGCAGTGGAAGTTTCTGGGGGAAATCCTTGGCGTGGGCCTTCCCAGAGTCCGCCATTAGTCCCACCAAAGAGCCAGGTGGGCTCTGGTGTTGGGTCACGTCAGGCCAGACAGCCAACACGGAGGGATCCCAGCCCCACCAATCAGCAAACAAGCAGATTAAAGTTTTACTGAGCTCCTCCCGCCAGAGGAACACCCAGCTCTACCCACCACCAGTCCCTCCCATCAGGAAACTTGCACAAGCCTCTTAGATAGCCACGAGAGGGCAGACAGCAGAAGCAAGAAGAACTACAATCCTGCAGGCTGTGGAATAAAAACCACATTCACAAAAAGATAGAAAAGATGAAAAGGCAGAGGGCTATGTACCAGATGAAGGAACAAGAGAAAACCCCAGAAAAACAACGAAATGAAGTGGAGATAGGCAACCTTCCAGAAAAAGAACTCAGAATAATGATAGTGAAGATGATACAGGACCTCGGAAAAAGAATAGAGGCAAAGATCGAGCAGATGCAAAAAATGGTTAACAAAGACCTAGAAGAATTAAAGAACAAACACCTAGAAGAATTAAAGAACAAACAAACAGAGATGAACAATACAATAACTGAAATGAAAAATACACTAAAAGGAATCAGTAGCAGAATAACTGAAGCAGAAGAACAGATAAGTGACCTGGAAGACAGAATGGTGGAATTCACTGCCACGGAACAGAATAAAGAAAAAAGAATGAAAAGGAATGAAGACAGCCTAAGAGACCTCTGGGAAAACATTAAACATAACAACATTCACATTATAGTGGTCCCAGGAGGAGAAGAGAGAGAGAAAACATTTGAAGAGGGAGAAAATATTTGAAGAGATTATAATCAAAAACTTCCCTAACATGAGAAAGGAAACAGCCACCCAAGTCCAGGAAGCACACTGATCCCCAGGCAGGATAAACCTAAGGAGAAGCACGCCAAGACACAGAGTAATCAAACTGACAAAAATTAAAGACAAAGAAGAATTATTGAAAGCAACAAGGGAAAAATGACAAATAACATACAAGGGGACTCCCATAAGGTTAACAGCTGATTTCTCAGCAGAAACTCTACAAGCCAGAAGGGAGTGGCATGATATACTTAAAGTGATGAAAGGGAAGAACCTACAACCAAGATTACTCTACCCGGCAAGGATCTCATTCACATTCGACAGAGAAATCAAGCTTTACAGACAAGCAAAACCTAACAGAATTCAGCACCACCAAACCAGCTCTACAACACATGCTAAAGGAACTTCTCTAAGTGGGAGACACAAGAGAAAAAAAGGACCTACAAAAACAAACCCAAAACTATTAAGAAAATGGTAAAAGGAACATACATATCAATAATTACCTTAAACGTGAATGTATGAAATGCTCCAACCCAAACACACAGGCTCACTGAATGGACACAAAACAAGACCTATATATATGCTGTCTATAAGACACCCACTTCAGACCTAGGGATACATACAGACTGAAAGTGAGGGGATGGAAAAAGATATTCCATGCAAATGTAAATCAAAAGAAACCTGGAGTAGCAATACTCATATCAAATAGACTTTAAAATAAAGAATGTTACAAGAGACAAGGAAGACACTACATAATGATCAAGGGATCAATCCAAGAAGAAGATATAACAATTATAAATATATATGCACCCAACATAGGAGCACCTCAATACATTAGACAAATGCCAACAGCTATAAAAGAGGAAATCAACAGTAACACAGTAATAGTGGGGGACTTTAACACCTCACTTACACCAATGGACAGATCATCCAAACAGAAAATTAATAAGGAAACACAACCTTTAAATGACACAATAGACCAGATAGATTTAATTCATATTTATAGGACATTCCATCCAAAAACAGCAGATAACACTTTCTTCTCAAATGCACCCAGAACATTCTCCAGGATAGATCACACCTTGGGTCACAAATCAAGCCTCAGAAAATTTAAGAAAATTGAAATCATATCAAGTATCTTTTCTGACCACAGTGCTATGAGATTAGAAATCAATTACAGGGAAAAAAACGTAATAAACACAAACACATGGAGGCTAAACAATACGTAACTAAATAACCAAGAGATCACTGAAGAAATCAAAGAGGAAATAAAAAAATACCTAGAGACAAATTACAATGAAAACGCAACAACCCAAAACCTATGGGATGCAGCAAAAGCAGTTCTAAGAGGGAAGTTTATAGCAATACAAGCCTACCTCAAGAAACAAGAAAAATCTCAAATAAGCAATCTAACCTTACAACTAAAGCAATCAGAGAAAGAACAAAAAAAAAACCCCAAAAGTTAGCAGAAGGAAAGAAGTCATAAAGATCAGGTCAGAAATAAATAAAATAGAAACAAAATAAACAATAGCAAAGATCAATAAAACTAAAAGATAGTTCTTTGAGAAGATAAAAAAAATTGATAAACCATCACCCAGACTCATCAAGAAAAAGAGGGAGGAACTCAAATCAATAAAATTAGAAATGAAAAAGGAGAAGTTACAACAGACACCACAGAAATACAAAGCATCCTAAGAGACTACTACATGCAACTCTATACCAATAAAATGGACAACCTGGAAGAAATGGACAAATTCTTAGAAAGGTATAACCTTCCAAGACTGAACCAGTAAGAAATAGAAAATATGAACAGACCAATCACAAGTAATGAAATTGAAACTGTGATTAAAAATCTTCCAATAGGGCTTCCCTGGTGGGCAGTGGTTGAGAATCCGCCTGCCAATGCAGGGGACATGGGTTTGTGCCCCGGTCCGGGAAGATCCCACATGCCGCAGAGCGGCTGGGCCCGTGAGCCATGGCCGCTGAGCCTGCATGTCTGGAGCCTGTGCTCCGCAACGGGAGAGGCCACAACAGTGAGAGGCCCGTATACAGCAAAAAAAAAAAAAAGTCTTCCAACAAACAAAAGTCCAGGACCAGATAGCTTCACAGATGAATTCTATCAAACATTTAGAGAAGAGCTAACACCCATCTTTCTCAAACTCTTCCAAGAAATTGCAGAGGAAGGAACACTCCCAAACTCATTCTATGAGACCACAATCACCATGATACCAAAAGCAGACAAAGATACTACAAAAAGAGAAAATTACAGGCTAATATCACTGATGAATATAGATGCAAAAATCCTTAACAAAATACTAGCAAACATACTCCAACAACACTTTAAAAGGATCATACACCATGATAAAATGAGATTTATCCCAGGGATTCAAGAATTCTTCAATATATGCAAATCAGTCAATGTGATACACCATATTAACAAATTGAATAAGAAAAACCATATGATCATCTCAATAGATGCAGAAAAATCTTTTGACAAAATTCAACACCCACTTATGATTAAAAACTCTCCAGAAAGTGGGCATATAGAGGGAACCTACCTCAACATAATAAAGGCTATATATGACAAACACACAGCAAACATCATTCTCAATGGTGAAAAACTGAAAGCATTTCCTCTAAGATCAGGGATAAGACAAGGATGTCCACTCTCGCCACTATTCAACATACTTTTGGAAGTCCTAGCCACAGCAATCAGTGAAGAAATAGAAATAAAAGGAATCCAAATTGGAAAAGAAGAAGTAAAACTGTCACTGTTTGCAGATGACATGATACTATACATAGAGCATCCTAAAAATGCCACCAGAAAACTACTAGAGCTAATCAATGAATTTGGTAAAGTTGCAGGATACAAAATTAATGCACAGAAATCTCTTGCATTCCTATACACTAATGATGAAAAATCTGAAAGAGAAATTAAGCAAATGCTCCCATTTACCACTGCAACAAAAAGAATAAAATACCTAGGAATAAATCTACCTAGGGAGACATGAGACCTGTATGCAGGAAATTATAAGACACTGCTGAAAGAAATTAAAGATGATACAAACAGATGGAGAGATATACCACATTCCTGGAGTGGAAGAATCAATATTGTGAAAATGATTATACTACCCAAAGCAATCTACAGATTCAATGCAATCCCTATCAAATTACCAATGGCATTTTTTACAGAACTAGAACAAAAAATCTTAAAATTTGTACAGAGACACAAAAGACCCTGAATAGCCAAAGAAGTCTTGAGGGAAGAAAACGGAGCTGGAGGAATCAGACTCGCTGACTTCAGACTACACTACAAAGCTACAGTAATCAAGACAGTATGGTACTGGCACAAAAACAGAAATATAGATCAATGGAACAGGATAGAAAGCCCAGAGATAATCCCACGCACATATGGTCAACCAATCTATAACAAAGGAGGCAAGGATATACAATGGAGAAAAGACAGTCTGTTCAATAAGTGGTGCTGGGAAAACTCGACAGCTACATGTAAAAGAATGAAATTAGAACACTCCCTAATAAAATAAACTCAAAATGGATTAGAGACCTAAATGTAAGACTGGACACTATAAAAGTCTTCGAGGAAAGCATAGGAAGAACACTCGTTGACATACATCACAGCAAGATCTTTTATGATCCACCTCCTATAGTAATGGAAATAAAAACAAAAATAAACAAATGGGACCTAATGAAACTTAAAAGCTTTTGCAAAACAAAGAAAACTTCAAGCAAGACGAAAAGACAACACTCAATGGGAAAAAATATTTGTAAACGAATCAAGACAAAGGATTAATCTCCAAAATATATAAACAGCTCATGAAGCTCAATATTAAAAAAACAAACAACCCAATCCAAAAATGGGCAGAAGACCTAAATAGACATTTCTCCAAAGAAGACATACAGGTGGCCAAGAAGCTCATGAAAATCTGCTCAACATCACTAATTGTTAGAGAAATGCAAATCAAAACTACAATCAGGTATCACCTCACACCAGTTAGAATGGGCATCATCAGAAAATCTACAAACAACAAATGCTGGAGAGGGTGTGGAGAAAAGGGAACCCTCTTGCACTGTTGGTGGGAATGTAAATTGATACAGCCACTATGGAGAACATATGGAGGTTCCTTAAGAAACTAAAAATAGAATTACCATATGATCCAGCAATCCCACTGCTGGACATATACCCAGAGAAAACCATAATTCAAAAAACATATGCACCCCATTGTTCATTGCAGCACTATTTACAATAGCCAGGTCATGGAAGTAACCTAAATGCCCATCGACAGACGAATAGATAAAGAAGATGTGGTACATATATACAATGGAATATTACTCAGCCATAAAAAGGAATGAAGTTGAGTCATTTGTTGAGACGTGGATGGATCTAGAGACTGTCATACAGAGTGAAGTAAGTCAGAAAGAGAAAAACAAATATTGTATATTAACGCATATATGTGGAACCTAGAAAAATAGTACAGATGAACTGGTTTGCAGGGCAGAAATAGAGACAAAGATGTAGAGAACAAACGTATGGACACCAAGGGCGGAAAGTGGCAGTGGGGCGTGGTGGTGTGATGAATTGGGAGATTGGGATTGACATATATATATACAAATATGTATGAAATGGATAACTAATAAGAACCTGCTGCATAAAAAATTAAAATAAAATTCAAAAATTCAAAAAAAAAAAGACATGTACCCCAATGTTCATTGCAGCACCATTTACAATAGCCAGGACATGGAATCTACATAAATGTCCATTGACAGATGAATGGATAAAGAAGATGCGGTACATATATATATAATGGAGTATTACTCAGTCATAAAAAGAAATGAAATTGGGTCATTTGTAGAGATGTAGATGGACCTAGAATCTGTTATACAGAGTGAAGTAAGTCAGAAAAGATAAACAAATGTCACATATTGATGCATATATGTGGAATCTAGAAAAATGGTACAGATGAACCTATTTGCAGGGTAGGAATAGAAATGCAGACATAGAGTACTGATGTGTGGACACAGGCTGGCAGGGCAGGGTGGGATGAACTGGGAGATTAGATTTGACATAAATATACTATCATGGGTAAAATAGGTAGCTAATGGGAACCTGCTGTATAGCAAAGGGAGCTCAGCCCGGTGCTCTGTGATGGCCTAGTTGGTGGGATGGGAGGGGGAGGTCCAAGAGGGAGGGGATGTGTGTATGCATATGGCTGATTCACTTCACTCTGTGGCAGAAACTAACACACAACACTGTAAAGCAATTATGCTCCAATAAAAAAGAAATAAATATAATCATTTGATAACAAAAAAAAAAGAGTGGATAAAACAAGTAATCTTACATCTTAATGATACAGACCCTTTGTAATACAATTTGTACTACCTATCCAAATTTAAAATGCATATACCCTGTGACCTAACATTTCCATTTCTAGGAATTTAAAGATATCCTCCTACATATGCTTAAATATATATACATATCCATTGTGGCACTGCTTATTAAAATAACAAAACCCCCAAAGAACATAAATGTCCATTAAATCAATAAAGAACTGATTACATTAACTATATACCCATATAATGAATGCTATGCAGCCATGGATCTATACATCTTAATATGTAAAGAGGTCCAGAAAAAAACTGTTTAAAGCACAAAAACAAGATGCAAAACCATCTCTATATGCTCCCATTTGTGAGAAAAAGGGAGAGTTATACAGATATATACAACACTCATAAATATATATATATATGAATATATACATATACACACATAGGCGTATATAAAATCATAATTCTGGAAAGATATACAAAAACATGGCAGCAGTGTTTGCCCCTGAGCAAGGAGATCCAGGGTCTGCAATAAGAGGGAGATTATGTTTCATTTTAAGACTCTGCATTTGTATATTTTTGTCATCTGTATATATTAGTTTTTCAATTGCATAAACAGTTGCTTAAAAAGGCAAGAATCTAATGGAATAACTTGGAGATATGGGAGCAATAAAACAAGCAAAGTTGACTGAGGTAAATCTAAGATGATGAGTTTTGTAGATTAATCTTGAGGGAAGAGATCTTCAACCTACTGTAGAGGTCTCTCCCTGTTAGTCAACCAAGTCGCACATTTTAATTCATTTACTTTTTATAAAACTCTATGGTATATGTACTCTTATCATCACTATCACTTTACAGATGACACAGGCAGGTTAAGTGACCAAGATGGCATAGTGGGTGGCCAAATGGAGATGCATACTCAGGTTTCTTGGATGCTAAGCCTGCACACACTCTTGGGCATCACACACACAACTGCACCTCGACCTTTGCTACCAGGGCTCTGAAACGTCTCAATGGCTTGTATGGCTTTGGCAAACTACAATTTCTATTTTATTTTATTTTTATAAAAGTCAAAGCCTCACCAGATGTGGTTTATAACAAAAAAAGATATTTCTGGCACTGGGTACTATCTGTCTTTGTGAATGTGACTCAAAAAATAAGTGAACGATATAATGTTTCACTTGGTAAAGCGGCTTGCCATTTTCTACATATATATTAACTGACTTTCATGTCACAACAGCCTGGAAGAAGAGTCGTCATCAATTTATAAATGAGAATACTAAGGCTTCATTTAAGGACCTGCTTTCCTTGAAGGGGCAGGAACGGGACTGACCCCGGGTCTTTTGAACCTAATTTTAGTGGTCCAAACACACTGCTACATTGAGTGTGAATAACATCTGAAAACTAGCTTAGAGCATGCAGGTGAGGTTTAATTGCAGACTCTTTGCTTGCAGCAGCCTTTTCTTTGAGATTCACAGTTCAAAGTTCCTACTCTGTAATATGACCCCATTCTTCAGGGATGCTTTCTAAATGTTCAAGCTGTTGTGAATTTCAAAAGTTTTGCAACTTTGGAAGCTGAGTTCCAGTGAATCCTTCAGCAGGTTTTTCTTTTAAAACTTTGTTTTTGTTCATATACTCTTTGTAATCATGGCAATTACTTTAATTGAAAGTTCCAATTACAAAGTTTTTCTAATTACAGGTCTATAAACAAAATATAAAAATATCCATTAGGCACATCCAGCTACGTTTTCTTTTTATTTATCTCCCCTCTCCCTTTGTCAGTGTTCCGCTTGCCTCAGGTTAAGGGCTGGGCTCTTCACTATTATTGTGAGATGTCCTTCCTGCAAAGGCAGCTGAAACAGGCTATCTGTGGAAAAGAAAAAGACAGCTGTGCTTTCTGTGCCCAATGCCATTCATGATGATCAGATATGGCTGTGCCTGGAAGAGTTCAATGAACTTTTTAAAAAATATATACCACATCCAAATAATGTTTTTGCAAAAAAAACCTGGCAACAGAAATGTCAACATCGTTAATCATATATTAAGGTTCATTAAAATTAAAACTCTGAAATAATTAGCTTCTGCTGCTTCCCAAGTGGTAATTACAGACCATCAGGAAGTATCACACTCTCTTGAATTTCCTCCTTTAAACATTAAATGCTAAAGATAAAACATTATTTAAAAAATAATCTTTTAGATTTTAACTATGGGAATATAAACAATACTTCCTGGGTACTGGGCTAATCAAATCTCTCATAATTCAGGAAATTTGAAGTTTACGTCACTCAGTGGTGAAATTAAGATGTTAATTGTAAGGCCAACTGGCCCGAGGCAGGGGAACACAATCAGATTCACAGGTTGCATCAGACCGAAACTCTCCGGACCACCCAGTTCCAGAAACTGACCTGGAGACTTTCCGGACCACCCAGTTCCAGGAACTGACCTGGGGACTTTGCACCCGGCCCAGCCTTCCCGCCTTTCGAGGGGCGGGACTAACAGTCCCCCAGGATACCTGAAAAGACCACCAAATAAGGAATACCCTGTGCCCTCCCAGATTCACCACACCCCTTTCCCTTCGTCCCCTATAAAATCTTGCCCAACCCTCGCCCAGGTGCGACTTCTCTGGCCCCTTTCTCTCGGACCAGTGAACCTCGCCCGGGAGCGCTCCCTAATAAAGCTCACTTGAAGCTTTCCTCCGTTTCGCGGTGCCGTTTGTTAAGATCTGACCTTACATTAATAAGTGACATTTCAAATGAAAGAGTTCAGAAGCATAAAAATATCTATATTTAAATTTCTGAAGATTTTTCTTTCATTTAAAATTCAGCATTTATCTTCCATTCCCAATTATTATTAAACATTATTTATTCAATGCTAGTTAGAAAACTTATGTGTTATATTATTATATTTTAGGAATCTTTCAGCGGGTTTCTTTTTCTACCCCACTTCCATATCTTTAAGTATATAATCTATAACCTTCAGTTTCTTCTCTCATGATCCCCAGTTATTCTCACAAAATGAATTACACCATGGGGGCATAATAAATTTATCAAGATAGTACATATTATCTCAATGAACAGTGTATTGTTAAATAATACTAAATAGTATTATAACAGTGTTAAAAACATTGTTTTTACATGGAAATTACTGCCCATTAAAAAAGAGTAGCTGCTCAGTCCTGATGTGTGAAACACCATAAGACACAAAGAGAAAAACAGATGGTGACCCTTGTTCTCAGGGAGTTTTTGATCTTTGATGGGACAACATAAAACTAGAAATGCTGATAGCACCAGCAGAAGGCCAAATCTGCCATTAAAGAGATGAAATGGCCTTGAATTTGGGGAAAGGGGGCAAAGGAGTGAGATGCAGGTGGGGTACCTCAGCCCAGGTCCCTGGGAAAATGCAAATATCCTTACAATGAGTAAAGGCTCAAAACAGAAAGAAAACAGCATATAGTGAGTGCCTAACTGATATCAAGCAAGGTTCTAAGTGCTCTACATTAACACTGTGTGGGTAGAAAGAGCTAGACTAGTTGGTGCACAAGGAGAGAAGACGACAAGAGAGGAATCATGGCCTGAGCTAGGGATTTTGTAATCACTTGACGAGAGGTAGAGGTGAAATCATAGGAATGACTCTCTGCCAAAGCTGAGAGTAGGAAATGAGAAAGAACAAGATTTGAATATTGCCTGTCTCTGTAAGTGGGCAATGAAAAGGGTACGAGAAATTGAATATATGAATGGACAAAAGCCAGATCATATATAAAAACAGAATTCAGACCCACAAAGTGCAGCAAGCTGACCAAAAAACCAACCTCTTATCTATGATAACTAGCCCAGGAATCCAGCCTGTACAGGTCAGACTTATAGAAAGTGAGACTACTATCTCTAGTGACAATCCACAAAGCCAAACAATAACTTCTGCCACCAAAACGACCAGGACTTGATTAATAACTGATAGCTTCCCTAATTTTTGTCCATGCTTCCAACTTAGAATCAACCAGAGAGAGATAAATATGCTCCCTTAGTCCATCACATAGGATGCCTCACTTCTAACAAAGTTAGCTCACCTCCAGCATCCCCAGGCCAACAGCTTCCAATAAGGGCACACCTGAAGCCTTCCTTTTTCCACTGTAAAGCTTTCCCCCTCCTCTGCTTGACTTTGAGCCTCTACCAAATGCAACTGATGGTGACTGACTCCCTTACTATAGTAAGCTCTGAATTTGGTTGGTCTTAATTTATTTCCACAAGATTATTGGCATAGACAGAGATGGTTAGCTTTGAAAAAGGCAAGAGAAATCTCTTCCTCTGAATAAAAATGGGAGGAGGGAAGGATGAGTGAAGACACTTGGGAATTCTGCGTTGGCAAGAAAGCTGAAGGAGTTTTACAGAGGTGGATGCCATTTCTCAATTAAAGTAATCTCTAAACAGAGATTCAGGAGAAGTAAGGTTAGGGCTGTAAGTGAGTGAAAGGAGTTTAGAACTGGGGAAAGACAAGGGGGAGCCAATAAGAAATGGGTAAAATGCTCAGAGCAATCTACAGACTTAATGCAATCCCTATCAAAATAACCATGGCATTTTTCATAGAACTAGAACAAATAACCCTCAAATTTATATGGAATCAAAAAATTCCCTGAATAGCCAAAGTAATTTCGAGAAAAAAGTACAAAACTGGAGGTGTAAAGCCCCCAGAGTTCAGACTATACTACAAAGCTACAGTAATCAGAACAGTATGGCACTGGAACAAAAACAGGCACATAGATCAATGGAACAGAATAGAGAGCCCAGAAATAAACCCACACAATTGTGGTCAATTAATCTATGACAAAGGAGGCAAGAATAAACAACGAGGAAAAGACATTCTCTTCAGTGGGTGGTGCTGGGAAAACTGGACAGCTACATGTAAAAGAGTGAAATGAAAACATTTTCTTATACAATATACAAAAATAAACTCAAAATAGATTGGAGACCTAAATGTAAGACCAGATACCATAAAGCTCCTAGAAGAAACCATAAAGCTCCTAGAAGAAAGCATAAAGCAGAACACACTTTGACATAAATAGATGCAATATTTTTTTGGATCTGTCTCCTAAAGCAAAGGAAACAAAAGCAAAAATAAACAAATGAGACCTTATTATACTTCAAAGCTTTTGCACAGCAAAGGAAACCACTGACAAAACAAAAAGATTACCTACTGAATGGAAGAAAATATTTGAATGTGATATGAACAATAAGGGGTTAATATCTGAAATATATAAACAGCTCATACAACTCAACATCAAAAAAAAATAACCCAATTAAAAAATGGGCAGAAGTCCTGAACAGATATTTTTCCAAAAGGACATGCAGATGGCCAACAGGCACATAAAAAGATGCTCAACATCACTAGTCACTAGAGAAATGCAAATCAAAACCACGAGACACCTCACACCTGTCAGAACAGTTATCATCAAAAAGAACACAAATAACAAACATTGGCGGGCTTCCCTGGTGGCGCAGTGGTTAAGAATCCTCCTGCCAATGCAGGGGACACGGGTTCGAGCCCTGAGTCCGGGAAGATCCCACATGCCACGGAGCAACTAAGCCTGTGCACCACAACTACTGAGCCTGTGCTCTAGAGCCCACGAGCCACAACTACTGAAGCCCGCACGCCTAGAGCCCGTGCTCTGCAACAAGTGAAGCCCCCGCAATGAGAAGCCTGCACACCTCAGTGAAGAGTAGCCCCTGCTCACCACAACTAGAAAAGCCCGCACGCAGCAACAAAGACCCAATGCAGCCAAAAAAACCCCCCCAAAAAACATTGGCGAGGATGTGAAGTAAAGGGAACCCTTGTACACTGTTGGTGGGAATGATGTAAATTGATGCGGCCACTATGGAAAACAGTATGGAGGTTTCTCTAAAACAGAACTACCATGTAACCCAGCAATTCCACTCCTGTGTATATATCCAAAGAAAACAAAACCACTAATTCAAAAACATACATGTACCCCAGTGTTCACAGCAGCATTATTCAAAATAGCCAAGATACAGAAGCAACCTAAGTAACCATCAACAGATGAATGGATAAAGAGGATGTGAGATAGATATATATATATATATATATATATATATCCCATTATCCCATTATTTATATAACTCAGTCATAAAAAAGAATGGGGTTTTGCCATTTGCAACAACATGGACAGACCTGGAGGGTATTATACTTAGTGAAATAAGTCAGATGGAGATAGACAAATACTGTATGTTATCACGTGGATGTGGCATCTAAAAATTAAAACTAATGAATGTAACAAAACAGAAACAGACTCACAGATATAGAAAACTAGTGGTTACCGGTGGGGAAAGGGAAGTGGGGAGGGGCAAGATAGGGTTAAGGCATTAAGAGGTACAAACTAATATGTATAAAGTAAATAAGCTACAAGGATATATTGTACAACATAGGGAATATAGCCAATATTTTATAATAACCTTAAATGGAGTATAATCTATAAAAATATTTAATCGTTATGTTGTATACTCAAAATGAATATAATATTGTAAATCAATTATACTTCAATTAAAAAAATGGGTAAATTGGCTCTTTTTTGTTTAATATAGTGGATTAAATGTAAGTGCTATCTCCTCTCTTTCTAGAGATTCTAGAATATTCTGTAATAAATGGATATTGGCATTAAAAAAGGAAAAAAACACATCAAGAAAGTTATAAAGGAAATAGGTTCACTGTGAGCTAAAACAGAGAAACTAGGAGAGAATGTAAAATAAAAGTTCTAGAGCCAGTTTTTGCTTTTACTCCACATTTCATCATTACTGTTTGTTTAGTACATTAGGAATCTATTTGTAGTACCAGGTGCTCTAGGCTTTTAAATTCTTTCATGTTTCCTTGGGGGTGGGGGTGTAGACAAACTTTTCTCTTTCTCTTTAGACAGTCAGAAAAGTGCTCAGATGTCAAATATGAAGCCAAAAACCAAGTCTTCTAAATTTGGGAGCAATACTGATTTAGAAACACAGTTGGGCTTGTCAATATAAACCATGGTAGATCAAAGTGAATATAAATAAAGGAAAAAACTTGTAGTTTAAGGAGAGGATAAAAAATGGATGAAAAACTTCCTTATTTTGGAGCAAAGTTAAATGGAACTTAAAAGGGGACTGCAAACACCTGCAATGAACTTATGTCCCTTAATAAAAAGAACAGTCAAAAAAAAATACTCTGTTATGGCCTATATGGGAAAAGAATCTAAAAAGGAGTGGATATATGTATATGTATAACAGATTCACTTTGCTGTACACCTGAAACTAGCACAACGTTGTAAATCAACTATACTCCAAAAAAACCTAAAATTTAAAAAAGAACAGTCAACATTTATTGTGCATTTATTATATGACAGATATGAAAGGTACTTGTATTAACATATTTAGTCCTTACAGAAACCTTTCAAGTAGGACATAATAACTGTCTTCATTATATAGCTGAAGAAAATGTGGTATAGTAAAACTGAGAAACTTGCCCAAAATTGCAGTTCTCCTAAGTAATACAGCCAAATTCAAACCCAGGAAATTTGGCTCCTACAGTCCATGTTCTTATTCCTATAATATGAAAGGAAGGAAAGTAAAGAGGGTGAAGGAATATTGCTCAGTCACAAAAGCAATTTAAAAAGCTTTTCCTCTAGTGTCATTGTTATCTATCACCAATACCCTTGGGGGACAATCTAATGACACCCTTAGAGCTTGGGTTTTGACATTTAATAGAATCCTCCATGAAAGGAACCATGGCTCATTAGAGAGTAGACAGTACCATGTCCCAGAGCCAGAAAATTCAAAATGGGACTAAACAGCTTCTTGCTGCCAGAATGCAAGGCTGCTCTCAGAGATATCTGGAATAATGTCCAAAAGACATTGCACATGTACAAAAGACAGCTCCTACTAGCCAAGAATAAAAATTGGGGCGTTAAAAGGGAAAACAATGATTAAAGTCTGTTGGAACAAGTTGTATCTGTTAAGATAGCTCTAAGGTCATGACACTAAATGAGAAAGTACAAAATACTAGGAGGTGATTGTCAGTGCCTAAAGAGGTCTCACAATACTATCTTCTGGAAATGTTGTATATTGATGATACAAATGATATATGTCCTATACTGGAGCTGCAACTGAGTTATTAATAGAAATATAGATATAGCTATGGATATAGTGTATTATTTTAAGTAAGTAAATAATGGATCAGAGGAAGAAATCCAGAAGATGTGAAAAACATAAAATAGAGAAGCCAGCATTGTAATAGAGAAATTGTAAAATTTAGAAAATATACATAAAGTGTGTGTGTGAAGGGATGCCCTATTACGGCCCTTACTATACTTTCTGTAGCCAAACCTTGGTGGTCTAGGCCACCCCTTATTAGAGAACCACTGTGGTAACTTATACATTAATTACCCAGCCTAAAATATTACACGTGTTACATTTTAAACAGACCCAAGTCCATTCACATTAGGGTGAAAGGAAATTACTGGGTTCAGAATAGTGGGGATTATATACATAGACCGAGTTGGTCCATCCCCTTCATGCTTCAGACCAAATGGGCACAGGCTAAAATGGATAGGCAGATTTCTGGGCAAGAGTGGGCCCAACCAGGGCAGTAGTCACCCAGACACAGAACTGATTTAGAAGGATGACAGGCAAGTGGGAGGAAGTCCAGGAGCAAGGGCTGCTGTAATTATCTGCATAGAATAGGTGGCAAGCGTCCATCAATACGTTTAGAAGTCAATGACAGCCCACCCAAAATTTTATGTTTACTCAGCTTGTTTAATGAGGGTTTACAGAAGTTAGTTACCATGTTATGGGAATTGGGCCTGAGATGGAAGAGAAGCAGGGTGCAAACTCGTTCTGTGTGAATTTATCCAGGAGGTGTGGTAAAGAAAAGTCCCTTTTCTAGTAAGTGTCTAATGATCTCTCTAATAAGTGGGCCAGTAACAATCCAAAACAACTGACGTAGGATTTCTCCAGGAGAGGAGAGACAGCTGTAGCTGTAAAATGAAAAATGGAGGCCTGTCATCTGAATGGGTGAATGTCCCAAAGTGAGCAGGTGTTCTGTGTGGGAGCAGCAGTGGGAGGTAAGCTCCAGCATCTCTACTGGTCCCTGAGGATGTGACACGTGGGCAACTTCACAGTGCATGGTTACCTCTTGCAGGAATGGTGTAAAATAATAATTAGGGGCACTAGTGAATCATAAAATAGCCAAAACACAGGATGTATACAATCTAAACTGGCAGTTGAAGCCATTCTTGACTCTCCAGTGTTGCCCCAGAGGCCAATGAAATATAATTTCTTAGTGAAAACTAGAAATTTTGCCTTTTACTCCTTCAGGTAATCAAGTGACGTGGAGGTTTATATTTATAAAGACTGAATCAGCAATTAAAAACACACTGGGAAATGATGGAAAGTACACATAAATTCAGTACAGAGAGACAGAGAAATTGGTCAAAGTCACTTACTGAGGTCAAAAAATCTTGCTTCTGGGCATAACAACCGAGGTTGGTTGAAACGCACTTTGGAAGATAAGTTTAGAGCAGTTATTTTATTGATTTGTATGGAAAACTATAATCAAGGGTATCATTATTCTACTAATAGAGTATTATCGAAGCTAAGTAATAAAAAGAGGAAGAGAAATAAAATAAGAAGTCAGGAAAAAATAAATCACAAATAGGACATTATTTATAAGGAGATACATTGTTTTAGAAAGACATGTAAAAGTTGGGAAAACACTGAGTGGGCAGTATGATTTGGAGTGGTAATCTTTCAGAGGACAGAAAGGTATCTAGGCTAGTTAGTAGAGACAAAATGAATTAAAGTAATATATTTAGAAAAGAGTACACTGGATGAGGAGACCTTGGAAAGAGACTGTCAAAACAGTGCGAAGCCACGAACAGACTGCACAATGTCTTGTACTCTTTCAACTTTCAGGAGTGAGGAGAGGTACAAACACAGAAGGAGCTTAATTACAAGGTAGTTAGATCTCAGCAAAGGTTGCACCGAGCAAGCAGCACTTGCTCAGCAAGGAGAAGAACATAAAGAGAAAACTCTGTGAGTGAAGTAAATGGTAATTAGAAGCTGAGCACCATGTGACCTCCTCAGTGCCACCCTGAGGGTAGATAGAGTCTAGAAAGGTTATGACGGGAAAAGGTCATGAGAGGAGGACTGCAACTTTGTACAGAAGGAGTAAGTTGAGACTGGCATGCTAGAGCTTCTGCAGATTGGCAGTTTTGCCTTCTGGTCTATGTCAGCTCCAGCGTACTCAGTGGGTGCATCTCCAAATGACATCACTTATTTTACTAGGGGCATTCCTGCCTGGAGGAACCTAGGACTGAAGAACATGGAACTCACTCTCTGCAGGCTGCTGGGGGGTTGGAGCAATGGTTGAGGCTGCCCTGTGGGCAAGGATGGGTGGAACTAGGAGTCAACCAGTTTAAGAACTGGCAGCATGGTTGAGACACAAGATCCAAGGAGGCAAGTAAGACTACATCATGCTTCAGGAAGTATCACAGACACACTGGTCATGGTCTAGCAAATGGATAAAAAGAAAATTAAAACAGAAGGAGCTGATAGTATAGGAGGAGGTTTAGGGAAGTGGGAGGCTGAATATGCAAATCAGTAATGGCCAGTCCATATATATATTTGTGTGTGTATGTGTGTGTGTATATATATATATATATATATATATACACAGTAGAACTCTGAGTCACAACCTGCAGCAACCTGCCCAGGAAACCAACTTCTTTTCTCTAATAACCAGCCCAGCCTGCTATACGGCAGACTTGTAGGAAGTAGGACTGCTATCTCTAGTAATAATCCAGGAGGCTAAACAATAACTTCTGAAACCAAAATGGCCAGAACTTAATAACTGCTAGCCTCCCTAACTTTTGTCCCTACTTCCAATTTAGGACCAACCAGAGAAAGCCAAGTATGTACCCCTAACCCATCATGCAGGATGCCTTCATCTAGTTAGCCCACCTCCAGCTCCCCCAGACCAACAGCCTCCAGTTAGGCCACACCACTATGAAGCTTGCCCCCTCCTCTGCCTGCCTCTGAGTCTCTGCTAAAGCACAAATGACTGAGGCGAACTGACTCGCCATAGCAAGCTCTGAATTAATAGCATCTGTTTTCATGTTTACTTCGCTCATTCTCATATGTTTGTCCTCTTTGTTTACCTCCACAGAACCAAAGGTAACTAAAATCAAGATAAAGAGTAGATTCAGGATAAGTGCCAAAGTGGGGGGAATAGGAAGCTAGCTGTGAAGAGAGAAGGGGGATTCTGCACTCTTAGGAACGGACAGGGAGAGGGCTGACATTTATATATTGCTTGTTATGAGCTTCCTGCAGCTTGGTTATGGGTTTATACAACTTACTGAAGCCTCATAAAACCCTGTGAGAGAGATTTTTTTTTAATCCACCACTTTTAAGGGAAATAAAACTAAAATAGTTTTCATAACTTATCAGGAGTGGAGCGGCGTCCAAGGCCAGGTTTCCTCCTTCCACTCTGTCAGGCCACTCCCCCAAACCTCCTCTGACTTTCCCACTGCACTTCTGACCACAGAAAATCACTATGTTTGTCTCATGAACTATGGTGTAACTCCTTGTTCAGTCCTTTGTTGTTCTGCAAAAAGGTGATGAATGACATAATTATGTTAATATCTTGCCCAAGTTTACAGAGTCAGTAAGTGGTAGAATATAGATTTGAATCCAGATCTTTCAAATTTCAAAGTCCATGGTCTTTCACTACATTAGGCTACCTGGGAGGTGCAGTAGTTTGCTAGCAGGTGCAAAGGCAAAGTGGACATTAAAGTTATTGACCTGAGGTGGTTAAAAACAGTAAGGTTAGGGTACTGGAAGTAAATTTTACAGTTACTAAGGACAGTGGCAAGGGATGGGACTGGTGGCTGGAAGATCTATTAGCCAGGCACAAAGGAAGGAGAGAGAGAGTCCTGGTAGAAGGTAACGTTGCCTATGGTGATAAGGAGACAGTGGCTGATGTAAGAAAAGTTCATCAAATTAAAATGAGAATGACTGAGGGAAGATGGTGGGGCAATGGACTGTTCCACTGGAGACTGGGACTGGATTGGGGTGTAAGGAATTGCAGTTGCCCTGCCTCCACCCTGTGCTTTGGATAGAGGAGAAAAAGCAGAAGCTTCTCAGGATGTTAGGAGGAAGCCAGATGCCACCCGGGCAGATATACAAAAGTGCCTATTACAAGGCTGAGAATGTAGGAGAACAGAAATGCAAGACATAGGGGAAGAGACTGTAGAAGAGAGGAAGATCTGGAGGGGCTGCAAGTTCTGGAAAAGACAGTTGCATGTAGGGGTGCAACAAAGTAATCAGGATAGTGATTCCAACTACTCAGGGGAAAGGAAGCAGGAGCATAGTTGGTAATTGGGAGAATATGTTCTAGATGGAGGGAGAAACAATGTTGGGTCATCAGGATTTAGTTATTGACTGAGATAGAAGAAATAACCAGACCGATATTCCAGTTGTATGAGTTAAAAAATCAAAATTAGATTAAATTATAGCTTCCCCCAAATGAAAAGAGGCATAATTCGAAGGCCTCCAACTTTTTTGTTGAAAACTACCAATATCTGGCAATGTTTGCTAAAAGGCCCTGGGTATTTTGTCTTCAGGAAGTCATCATAGTTTGACCTTTACAAAATTACTTTCTAGGTTCTGGGGTTTGCCATGTAAAGTACTCAGCAGTCTTCATTACAGGTGACATGAGAGAGAGGGGTAGAGGCATTCCACTGAGGAAGTATGAGTCACTGGACCCTTGCCCACAGAATGTTTATATTTGTCATGTAACAGGATTAGCACAAGGTATTGATGAAGATGGAGTGATCAGGAGGAAGATGATGATGACCTGCTGTTTTTCTACTGCTTTCCTTATAATCCCAATATAATTTTTCTCCCAAATTCAGTCTGGGAAACAAACATATTTAGGAACACCTATCTAACATAAAGGAAAAAATCTAAAATGTATACTGATTTCTCTCTTGTATCCTTTGTTCTGTATAATACTGTTGCCTGGTAATTAAACTATAATGTATCATGGGTTAAACCCCCCAAAATTTCAATTGTCTTTTCCAGATTTTTTTTTTCTTCAGACATTGAACCCTCAAGGCAAAATATCCAGGATAAAAACTCACACATACATTAGGAGGCTGTGGTTGATCTTTGAAGCTAGAAAAGAGGGGCACTTTGACTAATGCTTTCCAAAGGGAAAAATAACATTTAAAATTCATTATAAGCTCTAAGTTATAATAACCATTGTAATTTTATGGCCTCACTTCGGCTTTACAGCAACATGTACATAAAAATAAGCCTCTTACTTCTCTGCCCCCCTTGGTACTTTTCTACATTCTCCTACCAACCTCAAAAAATAAAGTAGGGCTCAGGGAAGAGTTGGATGAGGAGATTTATGTGGATAAAACCATGCTGTGACTGCTGTGCAGTCAGAAGTGACCCTAGGGAAATGTTACTTAATGTACTTGAAGAGAAAAAATACAGAAATATAATGGTAAAGTTGTTGTAATTTCTGGATTAAAAATAAATTTTGTGCTAAATTGGGACAGATTGAGGAGACCTGTGTCTTCTCATAGACATGCTTATTTATTTAATCCCTAATTTTAAGTGGGAATTTTTCCTGAGATGTGTGTTTAACTTCTAATTGAAATAACAACTAGCATGGTGTCCTTTGTCCATTGGGGCCTTCATTTTTGCCAAGCTCATTATGGAACAAATCAAAACCTCATACACAGTGGTGTCCAGGAGGCAGATTGTTACAAAATTTCATTTTGTCAACCACTCCTTTGTACAGAATATGCCCTAACTGTAAAGTGAATTAAATCATTACTCATTTTTATTCCCTTGGTCTAAATAAAAGTAAGAGCATCAGTGGACAGTGAGTCATGTCTCAGTTTAACCCAGTGGGAAGTTGGGTGACCATGTGTGTTTATGATATTTTTCTCTCCACTCTCCAGGACCCTCTTTAACTTTCTCACCCACTCCCTAAAAGAGAATTTTTAAATTTTTGTTTGTTACCTCTTACCGACATTTATTTTGACAATTTTTTTCTGAGAGCCCATCCTCATCCTCTCCCATGATGTCCACGGCTGAAAATATCAATGCAACGAGAATGGCAAAGCAGCACACCAGTGCAAAGATGACGATGCACTTCTGCTGGGACTGCAAGAGAGAAAGAAGAAAAAGAAAAGTAAGTAAAGCACCTTTTGCTTAGGAAACTCAAGATGTGGCAGCTTTTCAAAGTTCTAGGCAAAACCCTTTGGGGGGGCTTCCCTGGTGGCGCAGTGGTTGAGAATCTGCCTGCCAATGCAGGGGACGCAGGTTCGAGCCCCGGTCTGGGAAGATCCCACATGCCGCGGAGCAACTAAGCCCGTGCGCCACAGCTACTGAGCCTGCGCGTCTGGAGCCTGTGCTCCGCAACAAGAGAAGTTCGCGACAGTGAGAGGCCCGCGCACCGCGATGAAGAGTGGCCCCCGCTCGCCGCAACTAGAGAAAGCCCACGCACAGAAATGAAGACCCAACACAGCAAAAATAAATAAATAAATTTATAAAAAAAAAAAAAAAACCCTTTGGGGAATAATTAGTTTTGTCACTGCCAGAGAAGGGCCGCTCTCTGGGTGAAATGCCTAAGACCTTTATGCTTATTCCTCAACATAGCTTTCAAATCCCTGCCAAATATGTTAGAATCTATTAAATAATTTAGGTGCTGCATCAAGATTTCCAAACGAATTTGCTCTTCTTTCTAATCAAAAGTAGTCCAGAAAAGATCACTACAAGACCCATTATTGCAAATTAAAAATGAAACACAGGGTGGCTCAATAATTATTCTCTGTCCCCTGTTATTACCACCATTTTCCAAACTCTATGCAAACTGCATTCAAACTCTGTATCTTCTTGCTTTTCCCATCTCATCTTGCTCTAAGATATTTATGGCATGATGACTTCAGGAAAGATGTCCTTGTGGTCAGTATGAATTCTGCACTTTGATCAGAAAATTAAATCTATCAGATCCCAGCATCATGGGTCATTAGGCAACATCATTCATTTCAAAACACTGAATAAAATCTTAACCAACATTCACACTCTTGATATGGTTTTCACTTAGAAACACAAGCTCAAGTTCCAGGTGGTCAAAGAAAATCACATCCTTATCTTTAGGCCCAAGTGTTGGAATTCAAGACATCCCTATCTCCAGGGGTTCACGGTCAAAGGTGGCGTAAGATAAGGCCATGTTAACTAGGCAAAGCCATGACCACTGGGACAAATAATTTTGCCTGCTTTCAATTTATTAGGTAAATCTGGATGGGGAGGAGAGGAGAAAGAAGAATTTTTAAGTCTTTGTGCAGCTTCTAGGAACTATTTTCAGAAGGGGTAAGGGTGACCTTTGACCAGGCAGCCAGAAGCACTTTCTTAGCGATAGGATACATACATACACAGACACGCGTGTACATGTGCGTGTGCGCGCACACACACACACACACATTTCAGAGCTTTGTTAAAACCAGCTGGCTTTGTCTCCTCCTACCACCTTCTTGCCCTTCATCCCTGTAGCCACATAGTCTCCAAAGAATCAAGGAACCTCCTAAAGTCCAGTTTGTCCAGGGGCAGCCTCAGGTTACAGATTACAGAGAAAGACGTAGTCAGGAAATAATGTCTGTGACCAGGCACTACAGATCAAATGGTTGTTTCCTTTTAGTGTTTTCTCATCCTCCCTCAGGTCTTCTCTCATAGTAGAACCTATTCCAAGTCCATTCTTGCCTGTCATTATGCTCTTCTCCGACGGGCACACTCAGAGAGGAAGTGGGGGAAAGCTCAAGGAAGATACACCATTGTTCTTTAACCCTAGGCTCTGGGTTTCTCTAAGGCATGGATTGTTTTATTCTTTCCATCCACATGCAACGAGCAAAGAGCCTAACAAACAGAAGGTGCTCAAGAGATAGTTATTGTATAAACAAATACAGAGTGAATGAATGAAATTTAAATCACAATGAATATTTCTCAGGATGGAGAGCAACTAGAGGTATTTCTCTCAGTGACCTTCCTGAAAATGGGTTTATTTCCACATTTTGGTGACTGTAAATCTTATAGCTCATTCTTTTTCACTCTTTGTGGGAGCTAGAGGCAATTCATGGGCCATGCTTACCAACTCTGTAAAACTCTGCAGAATAGGTTTACTTGGCATTCATCCCCAATTCTTCACTAATTTTATCTAATTGTATCTTTAAGAAGCAGCACAGTAAACTAGCTGAAGGCTCAGACTTTGGAAAAAGATTGCCTGGACTCTGCCACTTACTGGTTGTATGCATTTGGGCAAGTTATTTGGTCTTTATGCTTTAGATTCCTTGTCTGTAAAATGGGCATCATAATAATAATAACAACTACCTTTATGGGGCTGTTACTAAAAATTAAATTAAATGAGATACTTTATGTAAAGTACTTAGAACAGTACCTGAAAAATAGCACTAAATGAGTGTTTGTTGTTGTTAGTATATTGTAGTATATGCACCTCTGTAAGCTGTCTCAAATATTTTGGGGAAACAAGGTAAAAATATGAATAAACAAAAAACATACAACAAATAATGCAATTATGTGTAAGAGAAAGGCTGAGAGACAGAGACAGAGAATGAGAGGAAGAAATAAGACAAAAAGAGAGAAAAGAAATGTGAGATGGAAGTTTTCTAGGATAAAATTCAGAAATTGTTCTATATCAGTCTCAGAATCCAAAACTCTAAAGCAGCATTTCTCAAACTTAAGCATGCATCTAAATCACCTGGTCTGGGGTGGGGCCCAAAAGTGTGCATTTATAACAAGTTCCCAGGATATGTTGATGCTCCTGGTCCAGGTGCCACACTTGGACGTATCAAAGTGTCATCTCTACTAAACGCTACTTAATACATGTTCATCCTTCAAATTCACCTGCCTGTAGTAGTTTATTTTCAATTAAAGGGATCATGATAAATACACTCTATTAATCTAAATGTTAATCTTGTGATTTATTTTCTTTGTAGGGGCTTAAACAATTATTTAAACAAAAAATTTTTAAATTTTGGAATAAACTGTCTTCTGCCCTTTACTTTTTATTTATTTAATGATACTCATTACTTGTACGATCAGAAAATGTCTGCTATTAACTATTTTGAGAAAGTATATAGTATGAAAAAGAAAATAAATCACCCAGATTCCCACTCAGACATAATTGCCATTAACATTTTCTTCTGGTTCTTTCCTATACTACATCTACCTATATAACAATCTGATAATATTTATAGCATGCTATATATAGCTTTACATTCTACTTTTTGCACGTAATCATGTTTTAATATATTAAATATTCTTTTAAAGCATAGTTTTAAATTGTTGTACAGTATTTCATTGCATGAAAAATCACTGTCTCCCTTACTCACAAAACTTTCCTTCAAAGCCACTCATTTTACAACAGAAAAAAAAAGATTAAACATTTTCTCCATTTTCTCCATTTCTCTATATAAATTATAAATAGAAACAAACAAAAAGCTTTTAGAGAGATTTGAAATAATGTAATGATATTCACATTAATCCAGTCCAGAAAAGCCTCTAACCTAGGACAATATAATTAAATATTTTCTCAGAAAGAATCCTAGAGAGAGCAGCATGAATATACCATGTCAGATACATAGTGGGTGCTCAATGAATGAATCCTACTGAAGTTAATACTAAATGCTTCCTCTATAACAACATTGATTCCTTTCCCTCTATTCTGATTTTTATGATAAAACGGTAAATAAGAATTCTAGTTAATATGTGTGCTATTGAAGTACTTTGATGTAATAACCCTCACAAATTTCTATTCACTTCTATTGATTCAATTCTATATTATCAACTTTTATTAAAATGAACAATTGAACTATTTTCATTTTATTTTCATTTATTATTTTCATTTTAGTTTGTCAAATAAGAGAAATTCAGACTCTGATATTCATTTTCAGATGTCTCCTTGAAACAATGTACTATAGCAATAAGAGATCATACCACTAATTTCTTTAGTCTCATTTATTTTCCAACTCATCAAAAGTGAAAGATTCTGTTCAAATGACAGCATAGGAGTCTTGTAAATGAGACCAAACTCCAGGTTACTAAGAGATTTATTCATTTTCAAATCCTTAACAGATCATTTCAGATCATTCAGGAATTGATTTGAAACACACTTTTTTGTTTGTATTGAATTGAATCAAAGGAAGCAAAGTTTTAAAGAGAACCCATAAACATAATTACAACCTAAACTTCACTGATGACTCAACCTATTAAAAGAAAACAATATTTGAAATGCTATTATTAGAGACAATCAGTTCTTTTCACTGTACTTTACACTGAAGCTATTTTGAAAAGACTTATTTGCTTGGTTAAGAAATAAATCTAATTATGCTAACTTTGAAAATATTTGAATACCATATCCTTATCAAATACATTTTATCTCAATACAGAAAAGAGGTGTATAACCTCTAAATGAGAAAAGAATATTAAATTTTAAAATTAGAAGTATTATGTTTCCAACTTGGGGCTTATATACCATTTGACAAGCTCTTAAAATGAATTTTTACCTAGAGGCAAAATGTAAATAAGCAAAAATTAACCATAAATTAAAATTATTCATATTATTTTTCATTCATTTACCATGACTAGTTTTTTTGGAACAAGATCATGGCAAAGTTTTAAAAATAACCACTTTTATGTATGTAGATTTTAATGCCCACAAAGCTGGAAGTTCCGGTACAATTATTCTCCATGTGAAAGATGTGCAAACTAAGTCAAAGACGTTTAGTTACCGAGCTGTCCAAGGTGACCCAACCAGTTGGTTGGAGACAGTCCAGGGATTTAATTTAGGTCTCAAAACCTCAAGTCTCTAGATCTGTTTTCTAGATCCAAATTTTTCTTTTTTTTTCTTTTCTTGACTTAATTTTCTACTTAGCTATGGTTATCTTATTATTATTGTTAGTTTTTGGTTCACAAATTCTCATGGTGGTCCATTAGTGTAGAAATGAAGATTGGACATTTGACTCTAAGCTGTGGACACAAGGCATTCCTGAGTCTGTAGGACTTTCCTATGATTCTAGATGTGTTCCTATCCTGAGTGCCTAGATATGTGCCCAGAAAACAGGATACTCAGAAGATCCAAAGTAATCTTAGCTAATGACTTATCAACTCCTAAGTAATGGCCATACTTTGGAACAGTATCAGAAACTCTAAGCTCTAAGTACTTAAGGGCTTTGCTTTGAAAATCACTTTAGAAGAATTATCACTTAACTCTCCACATATATTTTGTTGCTCCTTAGGGTTCTAGCTTAGGATTTTCTCTTTTCCCTCTGTAACCCCTTCCTGAGGTATTTTACTTCCAGGTCTGCACTGGCTATATATACCAATAACTTCCCAAAGTATATCACCAACTCAGAGTGCCCAACTGAGTATCAGAACATACTGAATGAGCTTCCACACCATGGCACAAAAAGGGGAAGACTGGAAACACTCAATCTCTCTAAGTTGAGGAGACAAAGTTGGGATTTTAGAAAGGCCAAATCAGCTAGAGTCCACAGGACAGAGTACTAATGAGAGGAGATCTTCACATAGAAGGAGTTGTGGAAATCTTCAGGGTCTCCTTGTGTATAAGGAAACTACCTGAAGACCAGAAAATAATCACTTGAAAGGAGCAGGTGGAACAATCCCTAACCCAGCATGGGTCCAGGAAGACCTGGTGTTCCCAACAAAAAGAGTGGAAAAATCTCAAGTGCACATGAAACATTCTCCAGGATAGATCATATGTTACACCAAAAAACAAGTCCTAATAAATTTAAGAAGATGGAAATCATATCACACATCTTTTCTGAGCATGATGGTATGAAATTAAAAATCACTAACAAGAAAAATGGAAAATTCAAAAATATCTGGAGATTAAAAAACACACTAGTGAATGGAAAAACAATGGGTCAATGGAGAAAGCAAAAGAGAAATTAAAAAATACCTTGAGATAAATGAAAATGGAAATACAACATACCAAAGATTATGGAATGCAGCAAAAGCACTTGTAAGAGGGAAGTTCATGGCAATAAATACTTAACTCAAGAAACAAAAATACACAACCTAATTTTACACCTTGAGAAACTAGAAAAAGAACAAACGAACTTAAAGT
Source organism: Delphinus delphis (assembly GCF_949987515.2). Classification (NCBI taxonomy): domain Eukaryota; kingdom Metazoa; phylum Chordata; class Mammalia; order Artiodactyla; family Delphinidae; genus Delphinus; species Delphinus delphis. The sequence continues at coordinate 155,668,983 of NC_082683.1, forward strand.
TAGTAGAAGGAAAGAAATAACAAAGGTCAAAGCAGAAATATTGATAAATGAAATAGAGATTAAAAGGATAATAGAAAAATCAATGAAAATAAGAGTTGGTTCTTTGAAAAGATAAACAAAATTGAGAAACCTTTAGCTATACTCACTGAGGGAAAAAAAAGAGAGAAAGTTCAAATAAAATCAGAAACGAAAGAGGAGACATTACAACTAACACCATAGAAAAACAAAGGATCGTAAGACTAACATGAACAATTATACACCAACAAATTGGACAAACTAGAAGCAATGGAAACTTGTAACACTGAATAATGAAAAACAGAAAATGTGAATAGACTAATTACTAGTAAGGCGATTGATTACTAATCAAAAACCACCCAACAAACAAAAGTGCAGGACCAGAAAGCTTCACTGGTAAATCATGCCAAATATTCAAAGAAGAATATGAATCCTTCTCAAACCAAAAAACAGAAGAGGAAGGAATACTTCCAAACTCATTTTACAAGGCCAGCATTACTCTAATACGAGAACCAGACAAGGATACCACAAGAAAAGAAAATTATAGGCCAATATCCCTGATGAATGTAGATTCAAAAATCCTCAACAAAACATCAGCAAACAAAATTCAACAATACATTAATGTACACACTGCTATATTTAAAATGGATAACCAACAAGGACCTACTGTATAGCACAATGTTATATTTAAAATGGATAAACAAGGACCTACTGTATAGCACTCTGATCAATGTTATGTGCAGCCTGGATGGGAGGGGAGTTTGGGGGAGAATGGATACATGTTTATCTATGGATGAGTTGCTTTGCTGTGCACCTGAAACTATCACAACATTGTTAATCAACTATTCTCCAATATAAAATTAAAAGTTTAAAAACAAAACAATACATTAAAAGATCATACACCATAATTAAATGGAACTCATTCTAGGGATGCAAGGATGGTTCAACATCTGTAAGTCAATGTGATATGCCACATTGACAAAATGAAGAAAAAAATCATATGATCATCTCAATAGATGCAAAAACATCACATGACAAAATTCAACATCAATTTATAATAAAAACTCTCAACAAAGTGGATACAGAAGGAACATACCTCAACATAATAAAGACCATACATGACAAGCCCACAGCTAACATACTCAATGGTGAAAAGCTGAAAGCTTTTTCTCTAATATCAGGAACAAAATAATGATGCCAATTCTAACCAATTTTATTCAACATAGTATTGAAAGTCCTAGTCAGGGCACTTAGGTGAGAAAAAAAAAATAGAGGCATACAAATTAGAAAGGAAAAATTGAAACTCTCACTATTTGCAGATGGCAAGATATTAGATATAGAAACTCTGAAGATTCCACCAAAAAAAACCTGTTAGACTTAATAAGCAAATTCAGTAAAGCTGCAGGATACAAAACCAATATACAAAAACCTATTGTGTTTCTATACACTAATAACAAACTATTAAATAGAGAAATTAAGAAAACAATCACATTTACTATTGCATCAAAAAGAATAAAATACCTAGGAATAATATTAATCAAGGAGATGATAAATCTGTAAACTGAAAACCAGAGGCATACCTCAGAGATATTGTGGGTTCAGTTCCAGACCACTGCAATAAAGTGAATATCACAATAAAGCAAATTACACAATTTTTTTTGGTTTCCCAGTGCATATTAAAGTTATGCTTACAGATAATTGTATCCTACTGAGTGTACAATAGCATAATATCTAAAAAAGTACATACTTTAACTAAAATGCTTTATTGCTAAAATTTCTAATCATCATCTGAGCTCTCCAGTAAGGTGATTGATTAGTGAGTCATAATCTTTTTGCAATAGTAACATCAAAGATCACAGATCACCATAACAAATAAATAGCAATATAAAGTTTGAAATGTTGCAAGAATTACCAAAATGTGACAAAAGGCAAGAAATAAGTATATGCTGTTGGAAAAACAGCACTGACCAACTTGTCACAAATCTTTAATATGTAAAAAACACAATATCTGCAAAGCACAACAAAGTAAAGCACAATAAAATGAGGTATACTGTATAAGACATTAATGAAAGGAATCAAGGAAGACACAAAAAAATGGAAAGATAGTCTCTGCTCATGGAATGGAAGAGTGAATATTGTTTAAAATGTCCATACCACCCAAAGCAATCTACAGATTGAATGCAATCTCTATCAAAATTGCAATGGCATTTTTCACAGAAGCAGAACAAACAATCCTAAAATATGTAAGGAAACACAAAAGACCCTGAATAGTCAAAATAACCTTGAGAAAGAAGAACAAAGATGGAAGCATCATGCTCCCTGATTTCAAACTATATTACAAAGCTGTATTAATCAAAACAGTATCTACTGACATAAAAACAGACACATAGCTCAATGGACCAGTACACAGAGTCCGGAAATAAATCCACATGTATATGGTCAATTAATACACAACAAAGGAGCCAAGAATACACAAGGGGGATAGGACAGTCTCTTCAATAAATAGTTTGGGAAAATTGGGCAGCCATATGTAAAAGAATGAAACTGGACTACTACCTTACACCATACACAAATATTAACTCAAAATGGGTTAAAGAGTTGAACATAAGACCTGAAACCACGAAATCCTTAGAAGGAAACATAGGTGGTAAGCTCCTTGTCATCAGTCTTGGTAATGATTTTTGGATCTGACACCAAAAACAAAGACAACAAAAGCAAAAATAAACAAGTGGGACTGCATCAAACTAAGCTTCTGAACAGGAAAGAAAACCATCAACAAAATAAAAAGGCAATCTACTGAATAGGAGAAAATACTTGCAAATCATATACCTGATAAGGGGTTAATCTCCAAAATATATGTAAGAACTTATACAACACAAAAGAAAAAGCAATTTGATTAAAAAAATGAGCATAAGATCTGAAAAGACATGTTCTTAAAGAAGGCATACAGATGGCCAATAGATAAATGAAAAGATGCTCAGCATCACTAATCATCAGGGAAATGCAAGTCAAAACCATAATGGGATATCACTTCACACCTGTTAAAATGGCAATTATCAGAAAGACAGGATATAGCAAGTGTTGCTAAGGATGTGGAAAAAAGGAAACCCTTGGGCACTGTTGATGGGAATGTAAATTGGTACAGCCACTATGAAAACAGTATGGAGATTTCTCAAAAAATTAAAAAAAAAAAAGCCGCCATACGATCCAGCAGTTCCACTTCTGGGCATTTATCTGAAGAAAATGAAAACACTAACTCAAAAAGACATATGCAACCCCCATATTCATTGCAGCATTATTTACAACCTAAGGGTCCATCAAAAGATGAAGGGATAAAGAAAATATACATATATTTCAGCCATAAGAAAGAATGAAATTTTGCCATTTCTGACAACATGAATGGACCTGGAGCACATTATGTTAAGTGAAATAAGTCAGACAGAGAAAGACAAATACTATATAATTGTACTTATATGTAGAATCCGAAACAAAACAAAACCAAGCTCATAGATACACAGAATAGACTGGTGGTTTTCAGAGTTGGGGAGCAGAGCGTGGGCAAAATGGGTGACGGAGGTCAGAAGGTACAAACATCCAGTTACAAAATAAGTAAGCCATGGGGATGTAATGTACAGCATGGTGACTACAGTTAATAATACTGTACTGCATATTTTTAAATTGCTAAGAGAGTAGATCTTAAAAGTCCTCATCACAAGAAAGAAAAATTTGTAACTATGTATGGTGTCAGGTACTAAGCAGATTTACCTTGATCATTTTGCAATATATACAAATACTGCATCATTATGTTGTATACCTGAAAATAATATAATATTATATGTCAATTAAAAATATAAAAATATTTTAAAGATAATATTTCATGATAAGATGAAAATGCACATTTCATCCACTAGTAATAAACTCAAAGTTTATAATCTATATTTTATAATATATGCTTGGAAATATGACAAAACTCAGGCACAACAAGCCATATCCAAATATCAATTAATTTTCTAAATCAGTTTTTGCTCACTGAATTATATTAAAGTATATGAGAAAAAATCCAGTCATTTCTTTAAAATTTACTATGTATGAGGAACTAACTGAACAGCTAAACATATTATCTCATTTATGTTCACAATTCAATGATAAAAAATTAAAGTACTGAGGTTACTTGGAGAGCCAGAATTGAGATCTAGGTATTTTAATTCCAGACCATGCTCTTTTAACTACTATGGTATACAGCTTACTACCATATAGTTTTTCAAAAGAGAAAACTGGGTTAGCACAAATATATTGCCCAAGAAAAACCATATGACATTGGATAACTTTCATAATCTGCCTAACTAGCCACTGGACAAAATGTGTTTACTACTTTAAAATTTGTATTTGAGTGGATTACCCATGCATCTATAGACTCTTTTAGCCAGGGTGAAAATGTGACCATATTAGCCACTGTTATATTCTAAAAAGAGAAACTAAAATAAAACAAAACAAAATTCTAGAATTGAGAAATACATTGGATGGGATTAATAGCAGATTAGACACAACATAAGAAGAGTTTAGTAAACTCTATGAAAACACTGTGAAAAAACAGTAGAAGAAAAATGAACAGAATACCAGTGAGCTGTAAGACAACTCAAGAGACAAGCTCGAGAGACAGGTGTAAGCCGCGGCTATCAGCGCTGACCCCAAAGACGGGCATGAAACGCTAAAGCTGCTGCTGCAGCCACCAAGCAGCCTGTGTGCAAGCACAGGTCACTATCCACACCTTCCCTCCTAGGAGCCTGTGCAGCCTGCCACTGCCAGGGTCCCGTAATCCAGGGACAACTTCCCTGGGAGAACACACGGCATGCCTCAGGTTGTTGCAACATCATGCCATCCTCTGACACCACAGGCTTGCCCCGCTTTCCGTACCCCTCCCTCCCACCAACCTGAGTGAGCCAGAGCCCCCGAATCAGCTGCTCCTTTAACCCCATCCTATCTGGGTGAAGAACAGACGCCAGAGGGTGACCTACATGGAGAGGCAGGGCCAAATCCAAAGCTGAACCCCAGGAGCTGTACGAGCAAAGAAGAGAAAGGGAAATTTCTCCATGCAGCCTCAGAAGCAGTCGATTAAATCCCCACAATAAACTTGATGTACCCTGCATCTGTGGAACACCTGAATAGACAACATCCCAAAACTGAGGTGGTGGACTTTGGGAGCAACTGTAGACTTGGGGTTTGCTGTATGCGACTGACTAGTTTCTTATTTATATGGTTATCTCAGTTTATTTTTTCTACTTGTTATCATGGGTGGATTTGCTTATTGATTTGGTAGCTCTCTTCTTTTCTTTATTACTTTTTAATTTTAATAATCTATTTCTTAAATTTTTTATTTTAATAACTTTATTCTATTTTCTTCTCTTCCGTTCTTTCTTTTCTCCCTGTTTTTCTGAGCTGTGTGGCTGACAGGGTCTTGGTGCTCCGGCTGGGTAAAAGGCCTGAGCCTCTGAGAGGGAGAGCCGAATTTAGGGCACTGGTCCACCAGAGACCTCCTGGCCCCACGTAATATCAAACACTGAGAGCTCTACCAGAGATCTCCACCTCAATGCTAAGACCCAGCCCCACTCAACAACCAGCAAGTGCCAATGATGGACAAATCAAGCCAAACAACTAGCAAGGACAAAACCCAACCCATCAGCAGAGAGGCTGCCTAAAATCATACTAAGTTCACAGAAACCCCAAAACACACAAACGGATGCGATCCTGCCCACCAGAAAGAAAAGATCCAGCCTTATCCACCAGAACACAGGCACTAGTCCCCCCCACCAGGAAGTCTACACAACCCACTGAACCAACAATACCCACTGGGGGCAGACACCAAAAACAAGGGGAACTATGAACTGCAGCCTGTGAAAAGGAGACCCCAAACACAGTAAGTTAAGCAAAATGAGAAGAAAGAAAAACACACAGCAGATGAAGGAGCAAGGTAAAAACCCACTAGACCAAACAAATGAAGAGGAAATAGGCAGTCTACCTGAAAAAGAATTCAGAGTAATGATAGTAAAGATGATCCAAAATCATGGAAATAGAATGGAGAAAATACAAGAAATGTTTAACAAGGGCTTAGAAGAAATAAGGAGCAAACAAAAAACGATGAACAACACAATACATGAAATTAAAAATTCTCAAGAAGGAATCAATAGCAGAATAACTGAGGCAGAAGAACAGGTAAGTGACCTGAAAGATAAAATAGTGGAAATAACTACCACAGAGCAGAAAAAAGAAAAAAGAATGAAAAGAATTGAGGACAGCCTCAGAGACTTCTGGGACAACATTAAACACACCACCATTCAAATTACAGGGGTCCCAGAAGAAGAAGAGAAAAAGAAAGGGACTGAGAAAATATTTGCAGACATTATAGTGGAAAACTTCCCTAATATGCGAAAGGAAAAAGTAATTTAAGTCCAAGAAGCACAGAGAGTCCCATACAGGATAAATCCAAGGAGAAATATGCTAAGACATATATTAATCAAACTATCAAAAATTAAATACAAAGAAAACATATTAAAAGCAGCAAGGGAAAAGCAACAAATAACATACAAGGGAATCTCCATAAGGTTAACAGCTGATCTTTCAGCAGAAACACTGCAAGCCACAAGGGAGTGGCAGGACATATTTAAAGTGAAATAAATATGTGAAAGGGAAATAAATAAGTGAAAGGGAAAAACCTACAACCAAGATTACCCAGCAAGGATCTCATTCAGATTTGATGGAGAAATTAAAACCTTTGCAGACGAGCAAAACTAAGAGAATTCAGCACCACCAAACCAGCTTTACAACAAATGTTAAAGGAACTTCTCTATGCAGGAAACACAAGAGAAGGAAAAGACCTACAATAACAAAATCAAAACAATTAAGAAAATGGTAATAGGAACACACATATCGATAACTACCTTAAATGTAAATGGATTAAATGCTCCAACCAAAAGACACAGACTGCCTGAATGGATACAAAAACAGGACCCATATATATGCTGTCTACAAGAGACCCATTTCAGACCTAGGGACACATACAGACAGAAAGTGAGGGATGGAAAAAGAAATTCCATGCAAATGGAAATCAAAAGTAAGATGGAGTAGCAATTCTCATATAAGACAAAACAGACTTTAAAATAAAGACTTTTTCGAGAGACAAAGAAGGCCACTACATAATGATCAAGGGATAAATCCAAGAAGATATAAGAATTGTGAGTATTTATGCACCCAACATAAAGCACCTCAACACATAATGCAAATGCTAACAACCATTAAAAGGGGAAATCGACAGGAACACAATCATAGTATGGGACTTTAACACCCCACTTTCACCAATGGACAGATCATCCAAAATGAAAATAAATAAGGAAACACAACCTTTAAATGATACATTAAACAAGATGGACTTAATTGATATTTATAGGACATTCCATTCAAAAATAACAGAATACACTTTCTTCTCAAGTGCTCATGGAAGATTCTCCAGGATAGATCATATCTTGGGTCACAAATCAAGCCATGGTATATTTAAGAAAATTGAAATGATAACAAGTATCTTTTCCAACCACAACGCTATGAGACTAGATATCAATTACAGGAAAAAATCTGTAAAAAATACAAACACATGGAGCCTAAACAATACGCTACTAAATCCCCAAGAGATCACTGAAGAAATCAAAGAGGAAATAAAAAATACCTAGAAACAAATGACAATGAAACACAACAGCCCAAAACCTATGGGATGCAGCAAAAGCAGCTCTGAGGGAAGTTTATAGCCATACAATCCTACCTCAAGAAACAAGAAAATCTCAAATAAACAACCTAACCTTACAGCTAAAGCCATCAAAGAAAGAAGAACCAAAAGAGCCCCACAGTTAGCAGACGGAAATAAATCATAAAGATCAGATCAGAAATGAACGAAAAAGAAATGAAGGAAACAATAGCAAAGATCAATAAAACTAAAAGTTGGTTCTTTGAGAAGATAAACAAAATTGATAAACCATTAGCCAGACTCATCAAGAGAAAAAGGGAGAAGACTCAAATCAATAGAATTATAAATCAAAAAGGAGAAGTAACAACTAACACTGCAGAAATACAAATGATCATGAGAGACTACTACAAGCTACTATATGAGAATAAAATGAACAACCTGGAAGAAACGGACAAATTCTTAGAAAATTGAAACCTTTCAAGACTGAACCAGGAGGAAAGAGAAAATATAAACAGACCAATCACAAGCAATGAAATTGGAACTGTTATTAAAAATCTTCCAACAAACAAAAGCCCAGGACCAGATGGATTCACAGGCAAATTCTGTCAAACATTTAGAGAAGAGCTAACACCTATCCTTCTCAAACTCTTCCAAAATATAGCAGAGGGAGGAACACTCCTAAAATCATTCAATGAGGCCACCATCACCCTGATACCAAAGCCAGACAAACATGTCACAAAGAAAGAAAACTACAGGCCAATATCACTGGTGAACATAGATGCAAAAATCCTCAACAAAATAATAGCAAACACAATCCAGCAGCACATTAAAAGGATCATACACCATGATCAAGTGGGGTCTATCCCAGGAATGCAAGGATTCTTCAAGGCATGCAAATCAATCAATGTGATACATCGTATTAACAAACTGAAGGATAAAAACCAGATGATCAACTCAATAGATGCAGAATAAGCTTTCAACAAAATTCACGACTCATGTATGATAAAAATTCTCCAGAATGTGGGCATAGAGGGAACTTACCTGAACATAATAAAGGCCATATATGACAAACCCACAGCCAACATTGTTCTCAATGATGAAAAACTGAAATCATTTCCACTAAGATCAGGAACGAGACAAGGTTGCCTACTCTTACCACTATTATTCAACATAGTTTTGGAAGTTTTAGCCACAGCAATGAGAAACAGAAAAGAAATAAAAGGAATCCAAATCGGAAAAGAAGAAGTAAAACTGTCACTGTTTGTAGATGACATGATACTATACATGGAGAATTCTAAAGATGCTACCAGAAAACTACTAGATCTAATCAATGAATTTGGTAAAGTTGCAGGATACAAAATTAATGCACAGAAATCTCTTGCATTCCTATACACTAATGATGAAAAATCTGAAAGAGAAAATAAGGAAACATTCCCATTTACCACTGTAACAAAAAAGAATAAAATACCTAGGAATAAACCTACCTAAGGAGACAAAAGACCTGTATACAGAAAACTATAAGACACTGATGAAAGAAATTAAAGATGATACAAACAGATGGAGAGATATACCATGTTCTTAGATTGGAACAATCAACATTGTGAAAATGACTATACCACCCAAACCAACCTACAGATTCAACACAATCCCTATCAAACTACCAATAGGATTTTTCACAGAAGTAGAACAAAAAATTTTACAATTTGTATGGAAACACAACAGACCCCGAAAAGACAAAGCAATCTTGAGAAAGAAAAACAGAGCTGAAGGAATCAGGCTTCCTGACTTCAGACTATAATACAAAGCTACAGTAATCAAGATAGTATGGTACTGGCACAAAAACAGAAATATAGATCAACAGAACAGGATAGAAAGCCCAGAGATAAACCCACATACATATGGTCACCTTACCTTTGATAAAGGAGGCAAGGATATACAAAAGAGAAAAGACAGCCCCTTTCATAAGTGGTGTTGGGCAAACTGGACAGATACAAGTAAAGGAATGAAATTAGAACACTCCCTAACACCATACACAAAAATAAACTCAAAATGGATTAAAGACCTAAATCTAAGGCCAGACACCATAAAACTGTTAGAGGAAAACATAGGCAGAACACTCTATGACATAAATCACAGCAAGATCCTTTTTGACCCTCCTCCTAGAGAAAGGGAAATAAAAACAAAAGTAAACAAATGGGACCTAAGGAAACTTAAAATCTTTTGCATAGCAAAGGAAACTGTAAACAAGATGAAAAGATAACCCTCAGAATGGGAGAGCATATTTGCAAACGAAGCAACTGACAGGGATTAATCTCCAAAATATATAAGCAGCTCATGCAGTTCAAAACCAAAAAAACAACCCAATCCACAAATGGGCAGAAGACCTAAATAGACATTTCTCCAAAGAAGATATACAGATTACCAACAAACATAAGAAAGCATGCTCAACATCACTAATCACTAGAGAAATGCAAATCAAACTACAATGAGGTATCACCTCACACTAGTCAGAATGGCCATCATCAAAAAATCTACAAACAATAAATGCTGGAGAGAGTGTGGAGAAAAGGGAACCCTCTTGCACTATTGGTAGGAATGTAAATTGATACAGCCAGTATGGAGAACAGTATGGAGGTTCCTTAAAAAACTAAAAATAGAACTACCATATGACCCAGCAAAGCCACTACTGGGCATATACCCTGAAAAAAACATAATTCAAAGAGTCATGTACCACAATGCTCATTGCAGCACTATTTACAATAGCCAGGACATGGAAGCAACCTAAATGTCCATCAACAGATGAACTGATAAAGAAGATGTGGCACATATATACAATGGAATATTATTCAGCCATAAAAAGAAACAAAATTGAGGTATTTGTATTGAGGTGGATGGACGTAGAGTCTGTCGTACAGAGTGAAGTAAGTCAGAAAGAGAAAACAAATACTGTATGCTAACGCATATATATGGAATCTAGAAAAAGAAGAAAATGGTTCTGAAGAACCTAGGGGCAGGACAGGAATAAAGATGCAGATGTAGAGAATGGATTTGAGGAGACAGTGAGGGGGAATGTTAAGCTGGGATGAAGTGAGAGAGTGGCATGGACATATATACACTACCAAATGTAAAACAGATAGCTAGTGGGAAGCAGTTGCATAGCACAGAGAGATCAGCTCATTGCTTTGTGACCACCTAGAGGAGTGGGATAGGGAGGGTGGGAGGCAGACGCAGGAGGGGGGATATATGTATACATATAGCTGATTCACTTTGTTATACAGCAGCAACTAACACAACGAAGTAAAACAATTACACTCCAATAAAGATGTTACATAAATAAATAAACACTGCTGTAGCTGCTCCCCCCCCCAAAAAAAAAGAACGCAAAAAGAGAATTAGAAAACAATTTTAACTGAATGAAAATAAAAATACAGTACATTAAAACGTGTGAGACGCAGCCAAAGGAAATGCAGCAGGGAAATATATAGCACTAAATACATACTTTAGAAAATAAGTAAGGTCTTAAATAATCTGTTTCTACCTTAAGAATGTAGAAAGAAAAAAGAGCAGGTTAAACTCAAAATAGAGAAATGCAAATAATAAAGAGCAGAATTCAATTAAAGAGAAAATAGAAAATCACGAAAAAAAATCAATGAAATCAAAGTCTGTTTTTTCTGGAAGATCAATAAAATTGAAAACTTTTAGCTATACATATATGTAAAAAGAATGAAGACACGAATTAAAGATACCTCTATAAAGTCACAGAAAATAAAAGCATATTAAGGGAATATTAGGAACAAATTGAAATTAACCAGTGTAGATAAAATGAACTTTTGCAAAATAAAATTACTAAACCTCACTGAAGAAGAAACAGGTAAACTGAATATACCCTTATATCAATTATAGAAAATGAAATTTTGGTTTAAAACCTTCCCACAGAGGAAACTCCAGGTTTAGGTGGCATCATTTGCAAAATAAATAATATTAATTCTATTAGAAATCTTCCAGGAAATGGAAGAGAGGGAGAATCTTCCAACACATTCTATGAGGTCAGTGTTACCCTGATACAAGAACAAAATATTTAAGAAAAAACAATTCTTTTGCCCTATTGTTTAATGATGCACTACCTAGCAAACCAAGGTACTGCAGTCATTTTGCAGATATTTATTTAATGTCTACTCTGTGCAAAAGGAGTGCAGGGATCTGCAATGGCCTTAACCTCAACAGGGAACAGTTTTCTTCTTCAAAATCCTTACAACTACTGCAAAAGTCCTCTATCCACCTCAGCATGCCTTGAATTGAAAGATGAATCTTCAGCTACACAGTCTGCTTTTTTTTTATGCCTACTAGAATTGTCCCAGTGGTATTAAGGGTGTCCCTCTTTTAGGGAATTTCACTATTTAACCAGACCAGTAATAAAAATTATTTCGACAGCAACCTAAAGGCTTATTTCCCTTTCAAGGACATGTAAATTCATTATCTGATCATGCATTAGTTTTCTACCTTTTGGTCTCTTTCACTAAATTGAGCTCTTTGAGTTCTAGAATCTTGCCTAGATCCATAGTGCCTGGCAGACATGGTCAATAAATATTTGCTGAATAAGTGATGAATAAATAATAAAGGGAAAAAATGGTAAGGGCTAAAAAATCAAAATGGTGATTTTTTTTATAATGCTGTATATTTATTTATTATTTATACACCTTCCCATGGATTCCCATCACAGAAGCACATTTATTTGTAAAATCAAACATGCAAAAAATTAAATACTATGAGATCAAAAATAGCTATCAAAGAGGATAACAATGTAGTAGAGAGGACATCTTTTCTAAAATATCAGGACAGAGAACAAAAATTCAAGTTTGAATCAACATTTTAATGGAGCACAAGAACCTACTCCCAATATTATACAAAATTCTTAGAAATGAAGAACAGAACTCTTATAATAATGATAATGATAATTCTATAATAGTGTTTGACAACTAAAAGTTACCATCTATGGACAAAAAATTTGAAGATTTACTGTAAATTAGATTCATCAAGGAAATCAAAGCCCAAGACACACAAAGGAAAACACAAACTGCTATAAAGGAGAGCTCTAAGTATAGAGGTAATAGAAGAAACTGGCAGGAACTTTGGAATGACAGACACTGTACAGGCATACCTCAGAGATATTGTAGGTTTGGTTCCAGCCCACTGCAATAAAGTGAATATCACAATAAAGTGAGTCCCAAATTTTTTGGTTTCCCAGTATTTATAAAAGTTACATTTACACTATAGTGAAGTCTATTAAGTGTACAACAGCATTATGTCTAAAAAAATGTATACATCTTAATTAAAAATATTTCATTGCTAAAAATGCTAACCATCATCTGAGCCTTCAGTGAGTCAATATTTTTGCTGGTGGAGGGTGTTGCCTTGAAGTTGACGGCTGCTGGCAGATCAGGGTGGTGGTTGCTGAAGGATGGGGTAGCTGCAGCAGTTTCTTAAAATAAGATAACAGTGAAGTTTGTCATATCAATTGATTCTTCCTTTCATGAAAGATTTCTCTGTAGCATGCAATGGCAATGCTGTTTGATAGCCTTTTACCTATAGTACAACTTCTTTCAAAATTGGAGTCAATCCTCTCAAACCCTGCTGTGGCTTAATCAACTAAGTTTATGTAATATTCTCAATACTCTGTTGTCATTTCTACAGTCTTCACAGCCTCGTCACCAGGAGTAGATTCCACCTCAAGAAACCACTTTCTTTGCTCGTTCACATGAAGCAACTCCTCATCTCTTCAAGTTTGGTCACTGCAGTAATTTAGACATATCTTCAGGCTCTACTTCCAATTCTAGTTTTCGTGTTATTTCCACCACACCTGCAGTTACTTCCTCCACTGAAGTCTTGAACCCCTCAAAGTAGGCTAAGAATATTCAGTAAACCATGTTGTAAACAGGTGTGCTGTCATCCAGACCCTGTTGTTCCATTTACAGAGCACAGGCAGAGTAAATTTAATATAATTCTTACGGGCCCTAGGATTTTTGAAATGATAAATAAGCACTGGCTTCAACTTAAAGTCACTGGCTGCCCCTAACAAGAGAGTCAGCCTATCCTTTGAACCTTTGAAGTCAGGCATTGACTCTTTCTAGCTGTGAAAGTCCTAGTTGGCATCTTCTTCCAATAGAAGGCTGTTTTGTCTACACTGAAAATCTGTTGTTTCATGTAGCCACCTTCATTAATTATCTTGGCTAGATCTACTGGTAACTTCTTGGAGCTTCTACATCTGCACCTGCTGCTTCACTTTGCACTTCTGTGTTATGGAGACATCTTTCCTTAAAGTTCATGAACTAATCCTCTGCTAACTTCAAATCTTCTTCTGCAATTCCTCAGCTCTCTCAGCCTTCATAGAATTGAAGAGAGTGTCACCTCAAGAGAAATTTTCAACGTAAAAGTTGCATTTTCCCGTACATAGAAAAGTGCTAAATTAACTCTGTCCTTAAGGCCCTCATACTTGCAGTCCGTGGGTCTGGATTGTGGAGGATGGACAATGAAGTATAATCCAATGTGATACCTGCCAATGGTCTATACCATTGGTCTATACCACTACAGGGTTGGGGGGAGGGGTGTAACTGTGACCCATTTCATGGAAGAGTTCCATCTGAGCAGGCCAATTCTGGTGCCACTCACCCTTCCTTCTATGCACATCTAATTTTTGGAATACAGAATTATAAGGATTTCCTCTATACTCACCACAAAAAGAAATGAGTTACTGTGAATATTAGTGAATGAACAAGAATGCTCTGTCAAAGTCGACTGGAAGCAGTCAATATTTAATGGCTAAAATGTTATACTTTCATGTCCTCTGTGCTCCCACTTCCATTATAGATAAAGTTAAACGAAAAGTGACAACAAATTGACAACTGCTCTTTGAAAAGCGGAGGTTTTATTCCTCCAAAGCCCTGTATTCTATACTCTGCTTTTAACAAGCTGAGAAAAAGCTCTGAATCTTTCAATATATCAAAGTAAGTCCAAGTCCTTTCAACTTACTGTGATTGGAGATTTTTTTCTGATGTCAGTTGGCTAAGATTGTTTTATGTTTCTTATATAAATTATTTGTTTCCTGATCAACGTAAAGGTTGATATTTCATCCAACTGGGGGCAAAAAAAACTGCTGACAAAACTCAACAATCTTTATTTTAAACTAATTTAAAAAGCAAAGAAAAGCCAGGATTGACTTTGGGTATAATAGTGAAGTGAGCAAAAAAGCAAACTTTATCTTTTATCCCCAGTGTTCAGTTTCCTCTTATTTGAAAAAGGAACACACACACACACACACACACACACACACACACACACACCCCACAGTTATAAAAGGCTGCGTTCAGGAAGCTTGGAGCTGGAGTGGGACGGCACTTAAAGCCTTTTAATCCAACTTGCCAGTGCAGGGATCTCACTGGCCAACAACACCATCCTTCTCTGCTTGGACACTTCTAGCTACCAAAGTCTCCCTACTTAATGAGTCAGCACTAGTTTTTGAAAGTTCTTATTGACATGGGAAGACATCCAGTGAAGAGAAGCATATCTTGAATCGCCACGACTAACGTCTACCCAGATGGCCCTTTTCTCTCTTACTTCTTCCTAACTCCCTTTGCCTCCTTTCCTGCCTCTCCCCTCCCAATCCCTTAGTCTCCCTCCTTAGTCTCTCTTTTTTGGACTTCCTTCTCTCCCTTATCCCTTCACTGCTTTCCACCTCTGCCACTGTTCCTGCTCTCTTTCAAAACTGCCAGTGCACATCCCAGTCTCCTCTTGGTCCTCTGCTCCCATCTCCCAATCCACTCCTGAGCTTGTGCAGGGTTTTCCCACAGACATCACTCTCCTTCCTCCCTGATTACAAGGAGTCTAGAAAAAAGTACAAATAATAATATCCTGAGGCAATGGATAAGGAAATGCAATTTTATAGTACAGAGAGAGAAGGGCAGAGGTAAATATTTTAGTACATATTTTAACAGATATTTAACAGAATTCAAATCTTGTCTAATTAACAGCACTGTAGGAAAAATGTTGTCTACTGGTTTTACATATGCCAACATACCCCTTTCTCCATACCATTAATTTATTTATCAACCTTCTTTTTCAAAGACTGAGGAAAAAGCCCATCACAAGCCATGCACGTGGCACAGCTACTTCCATACACCTAGCAGGATAATCCATAAGAACACTGTTTTGTGAAGCCAGGTAGAATGTAACAATATCTGAACAAAGCACCACATTGAGCCATGGAACAATCACTTTCTTCAAGGACAGTGTCATGGACTGTGGTCTCAGGCTGAAAGGAAGCTGAGCTGAGTTGCTGTCAGGGTATATATAAATCTTCCTTTGGCTTAGCCATTAATAGCAATTGCTCTTCAATCCTTCATGCCTTCCTACCACAACATATTTATCACTCCCTCAAAAGCTAAACAAACCACCTTACAAACTCCTAAGCCACAAAATAAATTATTAGAAGATCATATGAGAACATACTGTATAGCACAGGGAACTCTACTCAGTGCTCTGTGGTGAGCTAAATGGGAAGGAAATCTAAAAAAGAGGGGGTATATGTATACGTATAGCTGACTCACTTTGCTGTACAGCAGAAACTAACACAACATTGTAAAGCAACTATACTCCAATAAAAATTAATTAAAGAAAGAAGATCATGGAACTGGGAAGAGAAAAAGAGTAAGCATGGTTTTCATGTTCTTTTTTTCTTCCTTGGAGCAATGCTCCATCAATCTCTCCATTCATCAGAGAGGCTGCTGTGGGTTCTACTTCTTCACCAAGGTTCCATATACATGGACAGCAATAACCAGCATCTATCTACATATGGCTTTACAGTTTACAAAGCCATTTTGTATACAAGTCTGTCATTCCCTGCTCTCTCCTTTCCTGATCTTCTCTCTCTGGGTCAAGGTCCCTGAGCTGCCTGACTCTACAAAGTGCATCCTGGCTTTTCCCTCAGAGTCTGCAGGCAGTGGAATCAGGCTAGAGGTTTGTTTAGGCCTGTTTCTGGGCAGAGAATGGTCATGGGTGATGGATCCAAGCCCTAGAAGCTGTGCTGTCCAGTTTTCTAAAAGGTCTAAGTAGTGTTCCTTGCACTGCAAGGACATCAACAAATCACCTGCTTGCCTCACAAAGGAGAGTTTAATTATTTACAGTAAACACAGCTTCTTCCCACAAAAGCATCTGAGAATGGCTGCCCTGCTATTCATTCTAAGCAATGGAATCTCATATTCTACATTAGGGACTTGACCCCAGGACAAGGTTGTCCCAGGACAACCTCACATAGGAGGCTTGATAACCTGGAGAAAAGAGGTAAATAAACAAATAGATAAATAACTGAAAAGCAACAAAAAATAAACAACTCAAGAAGTGGGCAAAGGGCTTGAATAGGCATTTCTCTAAAGAAGATATACAAATGGCACTCAACATCGCTATAGGGAAATGCACATCAAAATCACAATGAGATACCACTTCATACACATTAGGATGGCTAGTATCCAAAACAAACAAAGAAAAACAAAAACCAGTGTTTGTGAGGATGTGGAGTAACTGGAACCCTTGAGAATTGCTGGTGAGAATGTAAAATGGTTGGTTGCAGGCCCTGTGGAAAATGGCATAGCAGTTCCTCAAAAAATTAATAATAGAAATACCATATGATCCAGCCATTCCACTTCTAAATGGAAAAGAATGGAAAGCAGGGACTCCAACAGAGATTTATATACCCATGTTCTTAGCATTATTCATAATAGCCAAAAGGTGAAAACAATTCAAATCAATGGATGAATGGATAAACAAAATGTTTCTATAGATACATCTGTACATTTGGATGTATACATACAATGAAATATTACTCAGCCTTAAAAAGGATAGAAATTCTGATACATGTCACAACAATGGATGAACGTTGAAAACATTATGCTAAGTGAAATAAGCCCAATACAAAAGAATAAATACTGTATGATTCCACTTACACCTAGAGTAATCAAATTCTAACAAAGTAGAAAGTAGAACAGTGGTCGCCAGGGGCTAGAGGGAGAGAGGAATGGGGAACTATTGTTTAATGGGTACAGAGTTTTAGTTTTGCAAGATTAAAACTGTTGTTTAATGGGTACAGAGTTTTAGTTTTACAAGATTAAAAGGGTTCTATAGACGGATGGTGGTGATGGTTGCATGACAATGTGAATATACTTAATACCACTGAATCATACACTTAAAATGGTTAAAATAGTAAACTTTATGTTATGTATATTTTACCACGATAAAAAATATTAAAAAAAAGAATAACCCAACGACCAACACCTGCTAAGTTTGGACTTTATTAGCTTTTCCTCTCTACCTAGGACTCTCTCTAAATAGTTCAAAGCCTTCATCTTGGCCCCTGACTCACTCTCATTTCACTCTTGGGTCTTCCACACTTCAGAACCTTTCTTCCACATTCCAGGAAGTCAATACTTGCCAATTTTAGATGGCACTCCTTGTTTCTCCTGCCTAGGAGATAACTAGCTAAATCCATTAGTCCAGCAGTGGGAGATATGTGATAAAAAGGCTTCTGCTCCTGGTAAGAATACCAGGCACTTTTTTTTTGGGGGGGGGCACTTTGTATATAGTGTTCATGAGGTCACTTATGTGCACAGGGTGGAGTTCCCAGGTGAAATCTGTGTTCTTGCAGCCACCCTTCAGATGGTCCCCATGCCAGAATACACTGGAACCCACCAAGGCACTTGACTGCCTACCCTTTAGCCCTCAGTCTATTCCTGTCTGAATGTACCTGGTTTCAGCTCCCACTCAAATAAATATCAGCTTGTTCCCTACTGTCCAAGAATTGTACAAATAAAACCATCTGTGTTTGCCAGGGTGGGGGGAGCACAATCATCCATTGCTAAAATATCGCAGTTGAGTTATAGTTAAGCTATCTTCCTTTCTTTGTTTTTGTTTTCTACTTTTATAAAAATTTTTGTGTGTATTTTACAATGTCTTAAATTAAACAGGGGTACGTCTTATGTTTCATACTTTTTGTAGCTCCTATTTCTTTTTCTGACAGGTCTACTTTTCAACAGTTATATTATTTCTCCCTATAGTAAGTTCAGGGAGGTATATGTCCCCACCCACTTCCCACTGTCCTACCCACCCCATATATTTAGGCAAAAGGTCATGCTTAAAGGTGAGACCCTTTACTTCTGTCCTGTTTACGGTCTCCAACATCTACTTTTATTCTGTCACCAAATTTACCTTTTGGCAGATCCATCTTTTCATCAATTCCCAACAAACACAAATAAAACCACACTAATATATTAATGGATGTTAATAAATCTACACAATACACTTAATTTGTCACCTGTGGTTTTCATGAGGACCCTTAAGAACACTAGGGCTTTTGGGGTACTACAGCAAACTGATGGGATGACATTTCTAGACAAAAGATGAAAGAGAGCTAACATTTATTCAAGGTCTTCACTGATTCAAATACGATGCACAATGAGACTACTAAGAAACTTCTCACTTATATGGGTACGCCCTCAAGCTCTGAGAGAAATATGTGCTCTTTTCTGCCTTTGGAATATTTCAGTGGAAAGGCTTAATCCTTTCAACAATACTGCTTAGCCGCGGTCATTCTTACAAAGTAGGAAACAAGAGATGAGTAATTTGCCCAGGGACCAGCATCTGGTAAGTGGCAGAAATTGAATGCAAACCCAACATAGAGCTCACCAAACCACAACCAAGCAGCAATATCCTCAGAAAACATTTCAAGGGCTCCAAAAAATCTCCTCCATCCCAAATACCCTTCCTGAAAATTTCTGTTTGCTTTGTCCTACCACCCTAGAGCCCCATACCAGCCTATGCATTTCTTCATCCAAGTTCTAAACTGCTTATTAAAGCTCAGCTAACTGTTGAACAATTTTAATTTTTAGCTCCCATGACTGAAGCAAGTTAGTTCTTCTTCAAACTTTATCACTACCTTATTCAAAATACCTTGAGGAGCATGCCCTGGGAAATCTTTTAGATCAATTCGTTTCTCCCCTTCTGCTGTCTGCTATTCCATAACATTTTCCATTCAAAACCTTTGTGATAATCTACTTTCTATCATCATATTCATCCCAGGGCCTATGTTCCTGCTGCTTTGGGGAAGGAGGTATATTCTGTACATCCATGGCTTTGCTTTATTTCCAACACAAATTACATACTATGACCTTGTAATACAAGTCAAATGCTGGCTTGTGTGCAACGCCTGCCTTCTCTGTTGAACTCCAGGTGTATGTGAACTGAAGAATATGCATTCCTCTAGAGGGTACAATACAACCAAATCCTACTTCCAGTCAAAGTTCACTGCTACACACAAATTTGCACAAAAAGAGGGAAAAAAGAACTAAAAAGAATGAGAGAGAAAGTTTTTGCCTGCTGCCAAAGGTGTCAAAAAATAAGACCAGATGATGTCCTTGGGAATTCTAAAGATGGGATGAAAAGTACATTTTCTTCTGTGCTGTAAAATTGCTTTAGAATATACCTGGGGTTCATTTTACTCAGGAATAGTAAGATGACAGACAAGGAGACAACTGCTTTCTTAAGAGTTGATCACTTACAATTCCCAAGGGGAGGGGGGATGTGCTACACCATACAGGGCCACATGGGAACGCACCAGCACTAGGGTCAGTCAGGAGGCAGCAGGAGTGAGAGGAAAGCTTTCGCCAGAGCCTTTGTTGTGGTTTCCAGGGAAAGGTATGGGTGATGCCGGGTAAGTAAGGATTTGAGCAAGGATTGAATAATTAGGATTGGATAGTTTGAATAATTATGGTGGGCTCTGGGATATACATGGTGGTCTCTAGTTGTCTGGTGCCTGGCCCTGGGTGATTTAGGGCAAGACAAATGTTGGCTTGGTGTGTGAAAGTTAGATAAATTAGGTGGTTGGGTATTTGAGCTTTGGATTGGTTGGTTTATATATGAAAGGTGTGCCCATAGGGAAGCTGCTTGCTCTCTCTAGAAGTTAGCTAGCCCTGGGAAGAGCAGTCTCTCCAGGATGAGCAGGGTTCTAAGATGTCAAAGCATCATAAAATACAGAAAAAAAAAAAAAGAAAGAAACCATGATTAAAACTATAATGCAATAGACTTTCAATTTCAACTCAGAAATAGTTTAAACCAAAAGAAGATCTGGAAACTAATCAATCCCAGTGAGTCCCTAGTCCCATTGTTGGTGGCCTAAAAATTCACAGCACCCACTCTCACTAAAGGATACTGCATCTTAATGAAGGCCAAAACTCTCTCCAGAGTTGTGAATTAGAAATCATCTTGTTTAACAGAATATTCTATATTATCTTATATGCTATTCTTAGCATTAATAAAAGATTTTCTGTAATGATACTAAATTGAAAAATAATTATTTAAACGAAAGGCTCTTCTTACTATTGATAGTAAAACTCTTAGTCTAATTTCAGAGTGGAGATTAGGGTTGCATAAGAGACAGAAAGGGTCACTAGTAGTAAGGTGCCTCTCCTTTGAAGGTCTAGTGAAGGTTCCCCACAGTGAAACCAAGACCTTTATTGGCATTACCTATCATTTCATAATAAGCACTGAGATCCTCAGATAAGAACTTGTCTTAGCAGAGAGGAGCAATAAAATAATGAATGAAATATGTTTGGGTATACTGTAGTTTCCCCAAACTAATTAAGTCACACATAATGGGATATTTGACATAGAAATATTTTGGCATGAATTTTTCAGTAGTCTGACTCTCTAATGATTAAAATTCAGGGTAGAACAAAATTCATTCATGGAACAAATACTTATCCAGAGCCTATCAGTCTTAACTACATCCTAGGCCCTGGAGATTTAGCAGCAAACGAGACAGATATGGTCTCTCCTCTTGGAGCTTCCATTCTAATAGGAAAGGTAAACAATAAACAGGTAACCAAATAAAAAGCAAATTGATTTCCAATGTAGAAAATGAACAGGCTGATATGATGATGACTGAGAGTGAGCACTTTTGCTGGAGTGGTTAAAGAAGTCCTCCTTGAAGAAGTGACATTTTATCTGAGAACTGGAGGAGCTAACCAAGTGAAGTCGAAGGAGAAGGATACCAGGGAGTGGGAACAGCACACGCAAAGGACTTTGGATGCAAATGCTTTAGGTTGGTATCCAGGAGATAAGACCAGAGAGGAAGCTGGGAAGATCAGAAGGATCATGGCTAATGATATGCATTTTATTCTTAGTAAAACAGAAAAACACTGAAGGATTTAAGGCAGGAAACTGGCATGCTATAATTGAACTTGTTTTTAATCTGAAACATTTGAGAACAGGTTGCAGACATGATGTCCCATTGCCCTGGAAATATTTCCACAGTACAAGAACACTCTCCTACAAAACCACAGTTCATAACCAAAGCACAACCATGTAAATCAAAACATTAACATTGATACAATATTACAATCCACAGACCCTTTTCAAATTCTGCCAATCTATAACAAACGGATTCAATCCAGGACCATGTACTGGCCCTAGTTGTCTTGTCTCCCCAGTCTCCTTCAATCTAGAACAGTTCCTCAGACCTTTCTGGACCTTCATAACATCGTTATTTTTAAAGATTACATGCCAGCTATTCAATAGAATGTCGCTCAACATGGGTGTGTCTAATATTTCTTCAGGATTAGGTCCAGGTTATGTACTTTTGGCAAGAATATCATAGAACTGATGCTAAGTTCTTCTTACTGCATCCTATCAGGAGGTACCCAATTTTGATTTGCCCCATTACTAAATATGTTGGCTTTAGTCATTTGATCAAGGTGGTGTCCATCTATAAAGTCACAACTTTCATGTTGTAACTAAGTATTTCATACGGATATACTTTGAGAATATGCAAATATCCTGCTCTTCAGCAAATTTGCACTTGCTAGTTTTAGCATCCATTGTTAACTCTTACTTGAATCAACTATTACTATTTTGGTTGCTAAATGGTAGTTTTCCAATTCCTTCATTCCTTCTACATGTACTAGTTGGCACTGTATTGTAAGGAAAAGCTTTCTCTTCTCCTTCCTTCATTTATTTATTTATTTACCTATATTAGTATAGACTCATAGATCCTTATTCTTTCAACGTATTATAACGATATTTTCACTACTTATTTTGATGCTAAAATTTCACCAGCTATGGCTACTGGGAGCACCTCCAAGCTGGCTTCTTTGTCCTCTTGCATGTCCCCATTTATATTTGAGAGCTTCCCTATTTTATGGCACAATGAAATGTTCCAGGCACATCTTGTATTATCTCTGCCCCAAAGCTAGAATCAGGGTTCCTGATTTCTTTTGGGAGAACCCTCTAAGGATTCCTGTTTTCTTTTAGTAGAGAATAATATTTAGAAACCAAGAACTAAATATAAGCATGCTCATTGTTATTGGGGTGTTGTTTCTCCTAGAACTTCCCAGTGCCTAAAGTTAGGAAATAAACACATACATACGTTCTTCTCTCTCTCTCTCTTCTCCCTCTCTTCTCTCCCTGTCTCTCCTTCCCTCCCTCCCTCCTCTCCTCTATTTATTTTTACATCTATCTTTATATATTAAAAACCATGAGTTCACTCCAACATCTCAAATTCCAATTCACACCCAGTTCATTTATTGCTTTTCCCTTTTATATCTGTAACTCCCTTTGCTGACAGTGAGAAACCTGGCTCCCATTATCTCCAATATACATATTTGTTCAATTCTCCTGTGTGTAACTAATCTCCCAACCCTGTGGACCACCACCTCCCTCAGACAATTTCTTTACTTAGCTCAAATGTTGTCTCCAAGAAATATTAGGGAAAAGAAAAATGGTCGGTGCTTTGTCACTTCAAAAATATTTCTCTGGCTGCTGTTGGAGAATAGATTTTATTTAATACAGCAAGAGTGGAATCAGGGGGAACAGTTAGGAGGCCACCTATTCACCAATTTAGTCAAGAGACAAATGATTTTTTTTTTTTTACTTTCTTCTCCCAGTTTTATTTCTTTCTTTCCTTATTTTTTTATTGGGGTATAGTTGCTTTAAAATGTTGTGTTAGTTTCTGCTGTACAATGAAGTGAATCAGCTATAAGTATACATATATCCCTTCCTTCTTGCACCTCCCTTCCCATCCCCCATCCCAACCATCTAGGTCATCACAGAGCACCGAGCTGAGCTCCCTGTGCTATACAGCAGGTTCCCTCTAGCTATCTGTTTTACACATGGTAGTGTATGTATGTCAATCCCAATCTCCCAATTCATCCCTCCCATTTCCCCGCTGCCATGTCCACACATCCGTTCCCTAGGTCTGCGTCTCGATTCCTGCCTGGCAAATTGGTTCATCTGCACCATTTTCCTAGATTCCACACATGTGCGTTAATATACGATATTTGTTTTTCTTTTTCTGACTTACTTCACTCTGTATGACAGACTCTAGGTCCATTCACATCTCAATAAATGACCCAATTTTGTTCCTTTCTATAGCTGAGTAATATTCCACTGTATATATGTACCACATGTTCTTTATCCATTCCTCTGTCAATGGACATTTAGGCTGCTTCCATGTCCTGGTTATTGTAAACAGTGTTGCAGTGAAATTTGGGGTGCATGTGACTTTTTGAATTATGGTTTTCTCAGGGTATATGCCCAGTAGTGGGATTGCCGGGCCATATGGTAGTTCTAATTTTAGTTTTTTAAGGAACCTTCATACTGTTCTCCATAGTGGCTGTATCAATTTACATTCCCACCAACAGTGCAAGAGGGTTCCCTTTTCTCCACACCCTCTACTGCATTTATTGTTTGTAGATTTTCTGATGATGCCCATTCTGACCAGTGTGAGGTGATACCTCATTGTAGTTTTGATTTACATTTCTCTAATAATTAGTGCTGTTGAGCATCTTTTCATGTGCATCTTGGCCATCTGTATGTCTTCTTTGCTGAAATGTCTATTTAGGTCTTCCCCCTATTTCTTTTTTTAAAAATATTTATTGGAGCGTAATTGCTTTACAATGGTGTGTTAGTTTCTGCTTTATAACAAAGTGAATCAGTAATACATATACATATATTCCGAAATCTCTTCCCTCTTGCATCTCCCTCCCTCCCACACTCCCTATCCCACCCCTCTAGGTGGTCACAAAGCACCAAGCTGATCTCCCTGTGCTATGCGGCTGCTTCCCACTAGCTATCTATTTTACGTTTGGTAGTGTATATATGTCCATGCCACTCTCTCATTTTGTCACAGCTTACACTTCCCCCTCCCCATATCCTCAAGTCCATTCTCTAGTAGGTCTGTGTCTTTATTCCTGTCTTACCCCTAGGTTCTTCATGACTTTTTTTTTCCCTTAGATTCCATATATATGTGTTAGCATACGGTATTTGTTTTTCTCTTTCTTACTTCACTCTGTATGACAGACTCTAGGTCCATCCACCTCACTACAACTAACTCAATTTCATTTCTTTTTATGGCTGAGTAATATTCCATTGTATATATGTGCCACATCTTCTTTATCCATTCATCCGATGATGGACACTTAGGTTGCTTCCATGTCCTGGCTATTGTAAATAGAGCTGCAATGAACATTTTGGTATATGACACTTTTTGACTTATGGTTTTCTTAGGGTATATGCCCAGTAGTGGGATTGCTGAGTCATATGGTAGTTCTAGCTGTAGTTTTTTAAGGAACCTCCATACTGTTCTCCATAGTGGCTGTATCCATTTACATTCCCACCAGCAGTGCAAGAGTGTTCCCCTTTCTCTACACCCTCTCCAGCATTTATTGTTTCTAGATTTTTTGATGATGGCCATTCTGACCGGTGTGAAATAATATCTCATTGTAGTTTTGATTTGCATTTCTCTAATGATTAAGGATTGTTGAGCATTCTTTCATGTGTTTGTTGGCCATCTGTATATCTTTGGAGAAGTGTCTATTTAGGGCTTCTGCCCATTTTTGGATTGGGTTGTTTGAATTTTTGTTATTGAGCTGCATGAGCTGCTTGTAAATTTTGGAGATTAAGCCTTTGTCAGCTGCTTCATTTGCAAATATTTTCTCCAATTCTGAGGGTTGTCTTTTGGTCTTGTTTATGGTTTCCTTTGCTGTGCAAAAGTGTTGAAGTTTCATTAGGTCCCACCTGTTTATTTTTGTTTTTATTTCCATTTGTATAGGAGGTGGGTCAAAAAGGATCTTGCTGTGATTTATGTCACAGAGTGTTCTGCCTATGTTTTCCTCTAAGAGTTTGAAAGTTTCTGGCCTTACATTTAGGTCTTTAATCCATTTTGAGCTTACCTTTTGTATGGTGTTAGTGAGTGTTCCAATCTCATACTTTTACATGTACCTATCCAGTTTTCCCAGCACCACTTATTGAAGAGACTGTCTTTTCTCCACTGTATATACTTGCCTCCTTTATCAACGATAACATGACCATATGTGCGTGGGTTTATCTCTGGGCTTTCTATCCTGTTCCGCTGATCTATATTTCTGTTTTTGTGCCAGTACCATACTGTCTTGAGTACTGTAGCTTTGTAGTATAGTCAGAAGTCAGGGAGCCTGATTCCTCCAGCACGTTCTTCATTCTCAAGATTGCTTTGGTTCTTTAGGATCTTTTGTGTTTCCATACAAATTGTGAAATTTTTTGTTCTAGTTCTGTGAAAAATGCAAGTGGTAGTTTGATAGGGATTGCATTGAAACTGTAGATTGCTTTGGGTAGTAGAGTCATTTTCCCAATGTTGATTCTTCCAATCCAAGAACATTGTGTACCTTTCCATCTATTTGTATCATCTTTAATTTCTTTCATCAGTGTCTTATAATTTTCTGCATACAGGTCTTTTGTCTCCTTATGTAGGTTTATTCCTAGATATTTTATTCTTTTCGTTGCAGTGGTAAATAGCAGTGTTTTCTTAATTTCACTTTCAGATTTTTCATCATTAGTGTATAGGAATGTCAGAGATTTCTGTGCATTAATTTTGTATCCTGCTACTTTACCAAATTCACTGATTAGCTCTAGGAGTTTTCTGGTAGCATCTTTAGGATTCTCTATGTAGAGTATCAGCTGCAAACAGTGACAGTTTTACTTCTTCTTTTCCGATGTGGATTCCTTTTATTTCCTTTTCTTCTCTGACTGCTGTGGCTAAAACTTCCAAAACTATATTGAATAACAGTGGTAACAGTGGGCAACCTTCTCTTGTTCCTGATCTTAGTGGAAATGGTTTCAGTTTTTCACCATTGAGGATGATGTTGGCTTGGGTTTGCCATATATAGCCTTTATTATGTTGAGGAAAGTTCCCTCTATGCCTACTTTCTGCAGGGTTTTTATCATAAATGGGTGTTGAATTTTGCCAAAAGCTATCTCTGCATCTATTGAGATGATCATATGGTTTTTCTCCTTCAATTGTTTCATATGCTGTATCACGTTGATTGATTTGCATATATTGAAGAATCCTTGCATTCCTGGAATAAACCCCACTTGATCATGGTGTATGATCCTTTTAATGTGCTGTTGGATTCTGTTTGCTAGTATTTTGTTGAGGATTTTTGCATCTATGTTCATCAGTGATATTGGCCTGTAGTTTTCTTTCTTTGTGACATCTTTGTCTGGTTTTGGTATCAGGGTGATGGTGGCCTCGTAGAATAAGTTTTGGAGTGTTCCTCCCTCTGCTGTATTTTGGAAGAGTTTGAGACGGATGTGTGTTAGCTCTTCTCTAAATGTTTGATAGAATTCGCCCGTGAAGCTATCTGGACCTGGGATTTTGTTTGTTGGAAGATTTTTAATCACAGTTTCAATTTCAGTGCTTATGATTGGTCTGTTCATATTTTCTGTTTCTTCCTGGTTCAGTCTCAGGAGGTTGTGCATTTCTAAGAATTTCTCCATTTTTTCCAGGTTGCCCATTTTATTGGCATAGAGTTGCATGCAGTAATCTCTCATGATCCTTTGTATTTCTGCAGTGTCAATTGTTACTTCTCCTTTTTCATTTCTAATTCTATTGATTTGAGTCTTCTCTCTTTTTTTCTTGATGAGTCTGGCTAATGGTTTATCAATTTTGTTTATCTTCTCAAAGAACCAGCTTTTAGTTTTATTGATCTTTGCTACCGTTTCCTTCATTTCTTTTCATTTATTTCTCATCTGATATTTATGATTTCTTTCCTTCTGCTAATTTTGGCGTTTCTTTGTTCTTCTTTCTGTAATTGCTTTAGGTGTAAGGTTAGGTTGTTTAATTGAGATGTTTCCTGTTTCTTAACGTAGGATTGTATTGCTATAAGCTTCCCTTGTGAACTGCTTTTGCTGCATCCCATAGGTTTTGGGTCGTCGTGTCTCCATTGTCATTTGTTTCTAGGTATTTCTTGATTTCCTTTTTGATTTCTTATGTGATCACTTCGTTATTAAGTAGTGTATTGTTTATCCTCCATGTGTTTGTATTTTTTACAGATCTCTTCCTGTAATTGATATTTAGTCTCATAGCATTGTGGTTAGAAAAGATACTGGATACGATTTCAATTTTCTTAAATTTACCAAGGCTTGATTTGTGACCCAAGATAGGATCTACCCTGGAGAATGTTCCATGAGTCCTTGAGAAAAATGTGTATTCTGTTGTTTTTGGATGGAACATCCCATAAATATCAATTAAGTCCATCTTGTTTAATGTATCATTTAAAGCTTGTGTTTCCTTATTTATTTTCATTTTGGATGATCTGGCCATTGGTGAAAGTGGGGTGTTAAAGTTCCCTACTATGATTGAGTTCCTGTTGATTTCCCCTTTTATAGCTGTTAGGTTTTGCCTTATGTTTTGAGGTGCTCCTATGTTGGGTGCATAAATATTTACAATTGTTATATCATCTTCTTGGATCGATCCCTTGATCATTATGTAGTGTCCTTCTTTGTCTCTTTTAATAGTGTTTATTTTAAAGTCTATTTTGTCTGATATGAGAATTGCTACTCCAGTTGTCTTTTGATTTCCATGTTCGTAAAATATCTTTTTCCATTCCCTCACTTTCAGTCTGTATGTGTCCATAGGTCTGAAGTGGGTCTCTTGTAGACAGCATATATATGGGTCTTGTTTTTGTATTCATTCAGCCAGTCTGTGTCTTTTCGTTGGAGCGTTTAATCCATTTACATTTAAGGTAATTATCGATATGTATGTTCCTATTCCCATTTTCTTAAATGTTTTGGGTTTGTTATTGTAGGTCTTTTCCTTCTCTTATGTTTCTTGCGTAGAGACGTTCCTTTAGCATTTGTTGTAAAGCTGGTTTGGTGGTGCAGAACTCTCTCAGCTTTTGCTTGTCTGTAAAGGTTTTAATTTCTCCATCAAATCTGAATGAGATCCTTGCTGGGTAGAGCAATCTTGGTTGTAAGTTTTTCTCCTTTATCACTTTAAATATGTCCTGCCACTCCCTTCTCGCTTCAGAGTGTCTGCTGTAATATCAACTGTTAACCTTATGGGGATTCCCTTGTATGTTATTTGTTGTTTTTCCCTTGCTGCTTTTAATATGTTTTCTTTGTATTTAATTTTTGATAGTTTGATTAATATGTGTCTTGGTGTGTTTCTCCTTGGATTTATCCTGTTGGGACTCTCTGTGATTCCTGGACTTGATTAACTATTTCCTTTCCCATATTAGGGAAGTTTTCAACTATAATCTCTTCAAATATTTTCTCAGTTCCTTTCCTTATCTCTTCTTTTTCTGGGACCACTATAATTCGAATGTTGGTGCTTTTAATGTTGTCCCAGAGGTCTCTGAGACTGTCCTCAGTTCTTTTCATCTTTTTCCTTTATTCTGCTCTGCAGTAGTTATTTCCACTATTTTACCTTCCAGGTCACTTATCCATTCTTGTGCCTCAGTTATTCTGTTATTGATCCCTTCTAGAGAATTTTTAGTTTCATTTATTGTGTTGTTCATTGTTGCTTGTTTCCTCTTTAGTTCTTCTAGGTCCTTCTTAAATATTTCTTGCCTTTTCTCTATTCTATTTCCAAGATTTTGGATCATCTTTACTATCATTATTCTGAATTACTTTTCAGGTAGACTGCCTATTTCCTCTTCATTTGTTAGGTCTGGTGGGTTTTTACCTTGCTCCTTCATCCGTTGTGTGTTTTTCTGTCTTCTCATTTTGCTTATCCTACTGTGTCTGGGGTCTCCTTTTCGCAGGCTGCAGGTTCGTAGTTCCCATTGTTTTGGTCTCTGTCTCCAGTGGCTAAAGTTTGTTCAGTGGGTTGTGTAGGCTTCCTGGTGGAGGGGACTAATGCCTGTGTTCTGGTGGATGAGGCTGGATATTGTCTTTTTGGTGGGCAGGTCCACGTCTCGTGGAGTGTTTTGCAGTGTCTGTGGCCTTATTGTGATTTTAGGCAGCCCCTCTTCTAATAGGTAGGGATGTGTTCCTGTCTTGCTAGTTTTTTGGCATAGGATGTCCAGCACTGTAGCTTGCTGGTCGTTGAGTGAAGTTGGGTCTTGTTGTTGAGATGGAGATCTCTGGGAGATTTTCGCCATTTGATATTATGTGGAGCTGGGAGGTCTTTCTTGGATCAGTGTCCTGAAGTTAGCTCTCTCACCTCAGAGGCATAGCACTGACTCCTGGCTGGAGCACCACGTGGCTTTCATCCACATGGCTCAGAAAAAAAGGGAGAAAAAGTAGAAAGAAGAAAGGAAGGAGGGAAGGAAGGAAGGAAGGAAAGAAAGAAAGAAAGAAAGAAAGAAAGAAAGAAAGAAAGAAAGAAAGAAAGAAAGAGAGAGAAAGAAAGAAAGGAAGGAAGAAAGAAAGAAAGGAGGAAGGAAGGAAGGAAGGAAGGAAAGAGAGAGAGAGAGAAGGGAGGGAGGAAGGGAGGGGGAGAGAGAGAAAGAGAAAGAAAGAAAGAAGGAAAGGAAGGAAGGAAGAGGATAAAATAAAATAAATATAAAATAAAGTTATTAAAATAAAAAATAAATATTAAGAAAAAAAAATTTTTTTAAGTAAAAAAAAGGATGGACAGAACCCTAGGACAAATGGTGAAAGCAAAGCTATACAGACAAAATCTCAAACAGAAGCATATACATGCACACTCACAAAAAGAGGAAAAGGGGAAAAAATAATATATCTTGCTCGCAAAGTCCACCTCCTCAATTTGGGATGATTTGTTGTCTATTCAGGTGTTCCACAGATGCAGGGTACATGACGTTGATTGTGGAGATTTAATCCGCTGCTCCTGAGGCTGCTGGGAGAGATTTCCCTTTCTCTTCTTTGTTCGCACAGCTCCTGGGGTTCAGCTTTGGATTTGGCCCCGCCTCTGCGTGTAGGTCGCCGGAGGGCGTCTGTTCTTCGCTCAGACAGGACTGGGTTATAGGAGCAGCTTATTCGGGGGCTCTGGCTCACTCAGGCCAGGGGGAGGGAGGGGTACAGGTGCAGTGCAAGCCTGCGGCGGCAGAGGCCACCATGACGTTGCACCAGCCTGAGGTGCACCGTGCGTTCTCCCGGGGAAGCTGTCCGTGGATCACGGGACCCTGGAATTGGCAGGCTGCACAGGCTCCCGGGAGGGGAGGTGTGGATAGTGACCTGTGCTCGCACACAGGCTTTTTTGGTGGCTGCAGCAGCAGCCTTAGCGTCTCATGCCGGTCTCTGGGGTCCGCGCTGTTAGCCGCGGCTTGCACCCATCTCTGGAGCTCCTTTAAGCAGCGCTCTGAATCCTCTCTCCTCACGCACCGGGAAACGAAGAGGGAAGAAAAAGTCTCTTGCCTCTTCGGCAGGTCCAGACTTTTCCCCGGACTCTCTCCCGGCTAGCCGTGGTGCACTAACCCCCTGCAGGCTGTGTTCACGCAGCCAACCCCAGTCCTCTCCCTGCGCTCCGACCAAAGCCCGAGCCTCAGCTCCAAGCTCCTGCCCGTCCCGGCGGGTGAGCAGAGAGGCCTCTCGGGCTGGTGAGTGCTGGTCGGCACCGATCCTCTGTGCGGGAATCTCTCTGCTTTGCCCTCCATACCCCTGTTGCTGTGCTCTCCTCCATGGCTCCGAAGCTTCCCCGCTCCGCCACCCACAGTCTCTGCCTGCAAAGGGGCTTCTAGAGTGTGGAAACCTTTCCTCCTTCACAGCTCCCTCCCACTGGTGTGGGTCCTGTCCCTATTCTTTTGTCTCTGTTTTCTCTTTTTTCTTTTGCCCTACCCAGGTACGTGGGGAGTTTCTTGCCTTTTGGGGGGTCTGAGGTCTTCTGCCAGCAATCAGTGGGTGTTCTATAGGAGCAGTTCCACGTGTAGATGTATTTCTGGTGTATCTGTAGGGAGGAAGGTGATCTCCACATCTTACTCTTCCGCCATCTTCCTCAACTCCCCGACAAATGGTTTTAGAATATAAAAATAAGTGGAAGAATCCAAAACATGTTTTGGAGTTAGAGCTGGAGAAGTGTGGGTTTGGGGCTGGTTACTGTGGGTGGGTTGAGGGGAAAAGAGGACTGATGGATGATGCCCAGGGTTGGACTTGAGCAACTAATGGTGGGGACCTTCACAGAGATAAGAAAACATACAGACAGAAGTTTGCAGTGAGGTGGAAGTTATCAAGAGTCATATTTTGGAATTTTAATTGACGATTCTTGTTAATATCCAAGGGGCAATGCCAAGTAAGCAGTTGAATGTATGAGTCTGGAGATCAGAGGAGGGGTTGGGACTAAAGATATACAGACTGACATCAGCAGCATCATTAAAAGTGGCATTTAATATCATGGGGCTAAAAGAGATGGCCAAGGAAAAGAATAAAGATAAAAATGAAAAGAGTGCCTGCGGCCAAGCCCTACAGCTCTGCGCTCTGTAACACTGAGAATATGTCAGAGGAGAATGAGTCAGTGAGAAAAAGATTGAAGGGGGAGCTGTGAGACAGGAATGTACTCAGGAGATGACAGTGCCTGGAAACCAAGAAAAGAAAGTGTTTAAAGTAGGAGGAAACATTTGACTATGTCAAAAGTTGCTGACATGTCCAGTAAGTCAAGAAAGAGAAGTGCCTAAAGGACTTGGTTCCATGGAAACTGGGGAACTTGGATAAAAGCACTTTACTATTGTAGTAAGGATGGTTGGAGGGGGTTGAAAAGTGAATGAACACTGTCTTTCCGGCAATAAGGACAACTAGTTATCAGGAGGAACTTTCCTGATAGAAAACATATAAAGTGGTTCATAAAGTATTTATTACACATTAGTGTCTTTATATTAAAAATAGACATAATTCATCCACAGGAAAAATAATATCCTTAATCATATGTGTTCCATTAAAAGAAATATTGACATTTATTTATTACATTCAAATAGATTTTATATCTCTTCAATTAAATTTCTTCAAGGACTGATGTCTTTATCAAAATATTCACAGGTGTAAAATTTCTCATAGGTCTAAGGTGATAGCTTTCAGGGCAGAATTAGCTTCTTCAGTTTTGATTTTCAATGGAAACGAATGTCAGCTGTCTTCCAGATTTGGGTCTAGCACATTGTTCTCTAGCACTTTTCTTTCCCTCACATAAAGTAGCTGCTGAAACGGAATCAGCAACTCTCTCTCAGTCTTGAGAGTCCCACAACTTTTACCTTGAATTTTCTTTTGCCACTTCTTAGCAAGCTCTTCTCAATTTTTTTCCTTCACTAATTCTATGTCTCTTTTAAACTTTCAAATCTTTTGTATCTTTAAGAAGCTGGCCTATGTCCTGATAGTTGATGTCAAAACCCCTTTCTCCCTTTTCCTTGTTTTTCACTTACTTTTTTCCCATCTTTTCCTGTTTTGGAGATTCTGCTTTGCCCAAGTTTTATTTTTATAAATTTTTTCTACTTTCCTTTTTTATGTATTTTCTTCTCTATACTACTCCAAAAGTTTCTGCCTCTGCTTTTGTCCAGTTTTATCTTTAAATGGAAACTGTATCATTTTCATAAACATAAAACCTGCAGACTACTTTCCTCTTAGTTCTAGCATTTTGGGCAACCTTAGGAGGGAAAAACCTTGCCAAGCCCAGGAAATTTAAGATTCTTTAATTTGAAGAAGAGGTTGCATTCATGCTTTGCATAGTCTTAAACATATGATACAAAAAGCTTTCATTCCCCTTTGAAACAGAGCTCTGTCTTCTAGGGTCATGGACTGGCAGGGCTATAGAACAGATCCACTGTGTTTTTCTGAGGTTTCTTTCATGTAATTTTTTTGCTTGCTTGTTTGTTAAAATACAAGGAACCTGATGTATGACTCTTCCTGGAAAGTAAAAGTCCCAATGTTTGGCTTCCTCTGTCATATTGGGCTATCCAGCCACAGGGGTGTATCACAAAAGCATTTGCACTGCTAGTGGAATCCACTGCAAAACCAGTTTACCTCAGGAATGGCTATTTCCTGAGCCACCACATCAGTGAACTTTAAAATTCCACTTTGCAATTTCTAGAATGTGTGCTTGTATTATATATTACCTTTACAACCTTTCCAGGTACTCCAGGGTCTTTCCACAATATTCCAACCAGCTGCAAGTATTAAACTACAGCAAAATGGTTTTCCTGGTTCTGATTCTGAAGAAAATGCACCATTAAATTATCTTCTCTTCTCCCACACATACCGGATAGTAAGGGAGAAACTGTACATGGGTGGGGATCTCCAATGCTGTCGGCTGCAGCCCCCTTCACAGAGGTCCAAAGTAGATCCCAGATTCTCCATTCCTGGGTCCTGAGTGGCTGGGAAAGATCTATTCCCTTTGCTTTGGCAAAACACTAAAATGGTATTTATATCCACTTCAAATTGCATGTCCAAACGTCTTTCTGCTTCATCAAACACCAGGATATCAAAGGATTTCATCCAGTGGCTAAATCCAATCACTCAGTCTTTTAGAACATGCCCTCCAAGTGGCTACTTTGAAGTTTTTAACCCTCCAATGTCCTCTCTGAGATTCCCATCTCCAGTATAAATAATCTAAGCAAACAATGGCAACTGCCTTGTCTGTTTGAATAGCCAGTTCTGTTGCTACAACCTGTTTTTCTTTAACACCCTTTTTTCTTAAAAAGAATTTAAAGAAAAATGTTAGTTACCTTTTGACCCAGAAATATTCCCTCTAGGAATCTACCTTGAAAATATGCCTTCACACACACAAAAAACCAATAATAACACACATGGATTGTTCTCACATTCCTTTTCAGTAATAAAATATCAAAGGGAAAAAAACCTAGTAGCAGCAGACTGATGAAATAAATAATGATATAGTCACACTAATACTATGCAGCTTTAAAAAGAAAAAGATTTCTCTGTACTGATTTGGAGAGATCTCCAAGACATATCATACCATGGAAAAAAGCAATGGGCTATACATTTCATATGATATGCTAACATTTTTTGTATGAGAAGGTGAATAATGGATAAAGGCATAATATTGTAATTCTGAAACTATCTCACATATATTGTAAGAATAAGTAAATAAGAAAATATGTTAATTTTAGTAAGAACCAAGATTTTTGTTGTACGAGAAAAGAGAGGTACAAAGCAAACTAAGCGAAGAAAAATTTTTGTAACGTTAAATTTGATATGGAAATATTAAAATGAACTTATAAGTTTTGAAAATAACACACTTCCTGGTTTATCCAATGAAAGGGCATAAAACAAACACATCCCACAGTATATTGGACAAATGGCTGATTACAGGTATGAGACGGCAAAGAACATGGTGAGCCTGGGATGTACTGCTGTGCCAAAGCAAGGAAGCCTTCAATGACCAGTGGTGGCATGGCTAAAGAACCCAAGAACTGGAGTGATGTCACCAAGATGGTTACATAGGTCATTGCTGACTTTGCTCCCCCTCACAAGAACAACTAACAACTATTCAAGAGCAAGACACCCCTGAGAGAATCCTAGGACATGAAGGTGAGGCTGAAGCACACCCTGCATCACAGAGACCAAGAGAGACTGCGACAGAAGGTAAGAGAAGAGGCTACATGTTGACTGCATTGTTCCTCCCCCAGGGCAGTACAGCACGATGCATAGAGGTCT
Organism: Delphinus delphis; assembly: GCF_949987515.2. Classification (NCBI taxonomy): domain Eukaryota; kingdom Metazoa; phylum Chordata; class Mammalia; order Artiodactyla; family Delphinidae; genus Delphinus; species Delphinus delphis. Next base: position 155,704,639 of record NC_082683.1, read on the forward strand.
CCTCTGAGTTTCTTGTTCCTCCTGTGGGAAAAGTGAACCCAGGGGGGACAATTGATATCCCCCCAGCATTGTGGGTTGCTTTGTGGGAGCACCCACTCTGATCATGCACCATAGGGAAATCTGCAGGGCTCAACCACTGGAAATATGACTGTGACAGAGAAGTGGGGAGAGGCTTGTAACAACCAGCACACAGACCTTAGCAGACTGAGTTCATACCTGCAGTGCCCCAGTAGTAATCCCAACCAGCAGATTTGCTCATCCACAGAACCAAGTTGGGGCACGCTCTGACCAGGGAACTAGGTGGGGCACAGATACACCTGATTCAGATTCTCAAACAAGGAGTCTTGCCAATCCTAGAGCCCAGTTTGACCACGCCTAGAAAATGTGCTGAATCACAGGCCCAACTGCTATAGAGAGAGAGTTGTCCAGTCCCATCTGACCAAAAGGGCTGGTGACAACTCCTGGAAGCTGTATGGCCCAGTGGCTCTCGAGCCGAGAGAAGGGCAGACTGAGCCTGTGGTTTGCAGAGCAAAGCCAGTGATCTTGTTTGGCCAGGGAACTTTGGGTGTGGGTCAGCTTGAGTTAAGACAACAAACAAAGAGCTCTGACTGGTTTTAGAGCTGCTTCTCCCACTGTGCCCAGACAAAGAATCTAATTCATAGCCCCCTTCATTGCTGAATACAGCCTTCAGCCAGTCCAAACAGGAGACCTAATGAGAGCACACAGGAAGATGCATAGCCCATCCAACAGCCCTATATACAATGATACTTGAACAGAAAGCAGAGCCCATGGCTTCCCCCATCTGCAGAGCAAAACCAATGGCCTCACCTGGCCAGAGAATTCAGTGCACACTCAAGCCTGATTCAGGCTCCCAAACAATGAGCTGTACAGACCCTGGGACACAACCTGCTGCCCTGCCAGGGAAGGGAAGCTAATTCACAACTCCATCTTCTACTGAATACAGTACCTAGTACACAGTCCCAACCATCAAGTAAGCCTGAAGTACACAGTCCCAACCATCTAGTAAGCCTGACTGAAGAATTCAGGCAATCATGGAGCCCATCCAGCAGCCTCACTTGGGTAGGAAACCAGGCTAGCAACCCTGCCCATCTGTTGTCAGCCAGAAGCATACCCCCGCCCTCATCTTTGTCCTCAGACCTTACACAGTTGCCCTTGCCCCAATATACAGCAGGCCCCTAAGGCCCAAAGACATTACCAGCAGACACACCCGAAACCCAAACTGAGCTTACTGGTTAAGAACTGTCTCTGCCAAAGCAAACCTGTAATCTGGAAAAGGAGCCCAATTATTCAAATATGTAGATACAAACATAAGGAATCACAAAATATCACGTAAAATGATACCACCATAGGAAACTAATAAAGCTCCAATAACTGACATTTAAGAAATGGAGATCTGTGAATTGTCAGACAAAGAATTCAGAATAATCCTCTTAAGTAAGTTTAGTGAACTACAAGAATTCACAGACAGACAACTAACCAAAATTAGGAAAACAGTGAATGAACTAGATGAGAAATTTGACAGGGAAATAGCAATCGTAAATGAAACCCAAAAATCCTATAGTTGAAAAATACAATCACTAAACTCAAGAATATAAAGGAGTCTCAAGAGTCTCAAATGTGAATTCAAATGCGTAAGAAAGAATCAGTGACCTGGAGGCTAGGACATTGAAAATTACCCAGTAAGAGGAACAAGCAAATGGTAACCAAAAAAAAAAGTAAGAATAGCTATATTTACATCAAACGAAATAGACTTTAAACTAAAAATGGTAAAAAGAGACAAAGAAGGTCATTATAATAATAAAGGGGTCAATACATCAAGAAGATATAACAATTGTAAATGTTTACATGTCCAACATCAGAGCACCTAAATATATGAAGCAAAAATGACTAAAAGGAGAAATAAATAGTAATACAATAGCTGGGTAATAGTTGGGGACTTTACCCCACTCTCAACAATAAATAGATCATCTAGACAGAGAATCAATAAGGAAACTGCTGATTTGAACATCACAGACCAAATGGACCTAACAGGCATATAAGGAACATTCTATACAACAACAGCAGAGTACACATTCTTCTCAATTGCACAGGGACCATTTTCTAGAATAGACCATTAGGCCTCAAAACAAGTCTTAGCAAATTAAAGAAAACTGAAATCATACTAAGTATTTTCTCTGACCACAAAGGCATAAAACTAGAAATCAATAATAAGATGAAAACTGGAAAATTCACAAACACATGAAAATTAAACAATACTCTCCTGAAAAATCAATGGATCAAAAATTTAAAAGGAAATTTTCTTGAGACAAGCAGAACTGGAAACACAACATATCAGAACTTATGGAATGCAGCAAAAGTTCATAGCAATAAATGCCTGCATTAAGAAGAAAGAATGATATCAAAAAAGTAACCTAACCTTATGACTTAAGGAATTAGATAAAGAAAAAACTGAGCTCAAAGTTAGCAGAAGAAAGGAAATAATAAAGATTAAAGTAGAAATAAATGAAATAGAGAACAGAAAACCAACAGAAAAGATTAACCAAACAAAGCATTGGTTCTTTGAAAGATGAACAAAATTGGCAAATCCTCCCTTACATAAGGGTTGGTGTATACGGACTAAACAAGAAAATAAAAAAGGACACAAATTAGCAAAATGATAAATAAAAAAGGAGACATTACAACTGATACCACAAAAAATTCAACTGTACCACAAAAAACTGAACAACCTTGAAGAAATGGAAAAATTCTTAGAAACAAAACTTACAAAAACTGAATCAGGAAGAAACAGAAAAATAAAAAATCTGAATAGACCAATTACTGGTAAGGAGGTAGAATCAAAATCTCCCAGCAAAGAAAAGTCCAGGTCCAGATGGCTTCACTGGTGAATTTCACCAACATTTAAAGAAGAATTAACACCAGTCCTTCTCAAACTCTTCCAGAAAATCAAAGAGGTGGGAACATTCCCAAACTCATTTTATGAGGCCAGCATTATCCTGATACCAACACAAGAAAAGGACACTACCAGAAACGAAAACTAAAGCCAATATCCCTAATGAAACAGATGCAAAATTTCTCAATAAAGTACTAGCAAACGAAATTCAGCAGCACATTAAAAGAGTCATTCACTATGATCAAGTAGGATATTTTCCCTGGGATGCAAGGATGGTTCAACACACGCAAATCAAACATCACATTATTAGGATGAAAGAAAATAATCACATGATCATCTCAGTGGATGCATAAAAAGCATTTGATAAAATTCAACATCCATTCATGAAATTAAAAAAAAACAACTCTTAACAAAGTAGGCATAGAAGTAACATACCTCAACATAATAAAGGCCATATGTGACAAGCCCACAGCTAACATCAATGGTGAAAGGCTGAAAGCTTTTTCTCTAAGATCAGGAACAAGATAGGATGTCCACTTCTACCACTCCTATTCAACATAGTACTGGAAGTCCTAGCTATAGTAAACAGGCAAGGAAAAGAAATAAAAGGTCTCAGACTTGGAAAGGAAGAAGTAAAATTGTCTCTATTTGTAGACAACATGATTTTATATATAGAAAATACTAAAGACTCAACCAAAAAAAAAAAAAGCTAGATCTAATCAATGAATTCAGTAACATTGCAGGATACAAAATTAACTTACAAAAGTCAGTAGTATTTCCATACTCTAACAATGAAATTTTTGAAAAAAATAAACTGCATTTCATTCATAATAACATCAAGAACAATGAAATACTTAGGAATAAATTTATCTAAGGAATGAAAGCTCTCTATGCTGAAAACTAAAAGACATTGATGAAAGAAATCAAGGAAGACACAAATGGAAAGGTATTTTGTGTTCATGGATTGGAAGAATATTGTTAAAATGTTAATACTACCAAAAGCCATCTATAGGCTCAATGCAATCCCTATCAAGATTCCAATGGCATTTTTTTTACAAAAGTAGAAAAAAGTCTTAAAATTTATATAGAATCACAAAAGACCCTGAATAGCCAAAGAAATCCTGAGAAAAAAGAAGAAAGAAGAAGGTATTACACTTCCTTATTTCAAGCTATACTATACAGCTATAGTCATCAAAACAGAATGGTACTGGCATGAAAACAGACAAAAGGACAAATGGAATAGAATCAAGAGCCCAGAAATAAACCCAAGCATATATATTCAACTAATATATGACAAGAAAGCCAAGAATATTCAATGAAGAAACCAGTCTCCTCAATAAATGGTGCTAGAAAAATTGGATATTCACATGTAAAAGAATGAAATTGAACCCATATCTTATACCACTCACAAAAATTAACCTGAAATGGATTAAAAACTTAAATGTAAGACCCAAAACCATGAATCTCTTTAAAACTAGGAACAAAGATCCTTGATGTGAATCGTAATAATTTTTTTGGATATGATATGTAATGCACAAATCAAAAATAAATAAGTGGGACTACATCAAACTAAAAATCTCTGTACAGCAAAATAAACCATCAACAAAGTGAAAAGACAATCTCTGGAATGGGAAAAAACATTTGCAAACCATATATCTGATAAGGGGTTAATATCCAAAACACATTAAATACAACTGATAAACCTCAATAGCAAAACAAACAAAAACACAATTAAAAAATGGGCAAAGGGGGCTTCCCTGGTGGTGCAGTGGTTGAGAGTCCGCCTGCCGATGCAGGGGACGCGGGTTCGTGCCTGGGTCCGGGAAGATTCCACATGCCGCAGAGCAGCTGGGCCCGTGAGCCATGGCCGCTGAGCCTGCGCGTCTGGAGCCTGTGCCCCGCAACGGGAGAGGCCACAACAATGAGAGGCCCGCGTACCGCCAAGAAAAAAAAATGGGCAAAGGACCTGAATAGACATTTCTCCAAAGAAGATATATGAAAGGCCAACAGGTACATGAAAAGATGCTCAACATCACTAGTTATTAGGGAAATGGAAACTAAAATGAGATATCACCTCTGGCCTATAAGAATGTCTATCATCAAAGACAGATAACAGGGCTTCCTTGGTGGCGCAGTGGTTGGGAGTCCGCCTGCCGATGCAGGGGACATGGGTTCGTGCCCCCGGGGGGATCCCACATGCCGTGGAGTGGCTGGGCCTGTGGGCCATGGCCGCTGAGCCTGCGTGTCCGGAGCCTGTGCTCCGCAACGGGAGAGGCCACAGCGGTGAGAGGCCCGCGTACCGCAAAAAAAAAAAAAAGATAATAAATGGTGGCATAGATGTGGAGAAAAGGAAATCCTTGTGTACTCTTGGTGGGACTGTAAATTGGTACAGCCACTATGGAAAACAGTATGGAGGATCCTCAAAAAATTAAAAATAGAACTACCATATCCACCAATTTCACTTTGAAGAACATATCCAAAGGTAACAAAAACACTAACCTGAAAAGATATCTACACCCTCATGTTCATAGCAGCATTATTTACAATAGCCAAGACATGGAAACAACCTAAGTGTGCAAGATAGATGAAGAAAGAAGTTGTGGTATACATATATAATGGAATATTCACTGTATGTGAATATTCAGCCATAAAAAAATGAGGAAATCTTACCATATGCAACAACATAAATGGACCCTGAAGGCATTATGATAAGTGAAATAAGTCAGAGAAATATAAATACTGTATCATCTCATTTTATATGTGGTATCTTTAAAAAACAAACTCATAGAAAAAGAGGTCAGATTTGTGATTACCAGATGCAGGGAGTGGGAGAAGGGGGAACTGGAGGAAGATGGTGAAAAGCTACAAACTTCTAGTTATAAGATAAATAAGTACTAGGGATGTAACATACAATGTTGTTAGTTAACACTGATGTACAATATACAGGAAAGTTGTTAGAGTAAATCCTAAGAGTTCTCATCACAAGGAGAAAATTCTTTTTTCCTTTACTCTTTCTTTTTCTTTTTCTTTTTTACTGTATGTATATGAGAGTATGGATGGATGCTAGCTGAACCTAATTGCTAATTATTTCACTACCTATGTAAATCAAACCATCATGCTGTATGCCTTAAACATATAGAGTGATGTATGTTAATTATTTCTAAAAAAAAACTGGAAAAAAAAAGAACCCAAGAATCATCTTAAGCGGTTCTCACTGACCAAATCAATTCCTTACTCCAAAAATTAATAAAGGGAAAAAAACAAGCATTTACCCTAACTTTTTAGGAGGAATAGTAGTTTACGTCCAGATGATGAGGGAAAACTTTTAACAGGAGACTATCAAAATAATAAATGTAGAAGAAATGCTAGAATGAGAAAATGATGGTCAGTGAGAGATTTTCATGGTACCAAATATCATTGCATTTGTTTTCTAGACCTGAGGTAGCAAAGCACCACAAGCTGGGGTGGCTTAAACAACAGAAATTTTTTGTCTCACAGTTCTGGAGGTTAGAAATCTGAATTCAAGGTGTAGGCAGCACCATGCTCCCTCTGAGGGAAGGGTTTGTTCCAAGTCTCTCTCCTTGGCTCATAGATGGCCATCTCTACGTGTGTGTCTTCACATAATCTTCCCTCTATGTGTGACTGTCTCTGTGTCCAAATTTCCTCTTTGTATAAGGACACCAGTCATGCTAGATTAGGGCCTACCCTAAAGACTTCATTTTAACTTGATTACCTCTGTAAAGACTCTGTTTTCAAATAAGGTCACATTCTGAAGTACTGGGATTTAGTACTCCCAAATCTACAACAAACCTTATTTTTGAGGGGAAACACCTTAGGGGTCAAGGTGATTGCTCACATTAAGGGGAAAGGTGTACTCTTACCATGGAAAAATTTGGTGATCACTTAACCAACTGACCCATGTTAACATACTAACAGTGGGACAACTTTGCTACATGCACTACCTGATGTAATGCACTGGAAAGAACACACAGTGCTACCTATGACGTCTGCTGACCAAAGGTACCTAATCAGAGTCATGTCAGCCAGTGGACTTCAATTTATGGGGGGAGAAACAAGGCAAAGGGCATTCACAGGATCACAAGATCATATTCAGACAAATTCACAACACAAAACATTCTGCAACACATCTGACCTGGAGAAGTCAATGCCTTGAAAATAAATGTGTCATAACTTCTCTAGACTATAAGAGGTTAAAAAGACATACTAATAAGAAACGATACATGGTCCTTGGCTGGATATTTGTTAGAAAAGAAAAGCTCTATAATACAATTTGGAGACAACTGAGGAGTTTGAATATAGACTGATACTGGAGAATATTAGAGTAGCAGTGGGGTATGTGCTTCCTGATGAAATAGAACAGATATGGTATTATGTTCTATAGAGAATTCCTTATTTTTAAGGGAAGTGGTTAGAGGTGAAATCCACATATTGTCTGCAATGTATTTTCAGTTAAACTAATTTGGGTTCAGTTAAACTAATTTGTCATTGCTGGAAGAGATTGTTACACTAATTCCTCTGAAAACTGATAACCAATGGGAAAAAATTAAGCATTTACCCCAATTTTTCAGGAAGGACAGTTATATTCATAACAGATGTAGCAAATGTTAACAATTATTGAATTTGGGTGGTGAGTATTTACTACTTTTGAATAATTTCACAATAAATATTTGAAAGATAAAAAAACTAACTGAATAGAGATGCACATGTTCATAAATAGGAGGGCCTATATATTTGATACAATGTCAATCAAAATTCCAGCAGAGTTGAGTATGTGTGTAACTTGATAAATTAATTCTCAATTTGAATGTAAAATTTTAAAGGATTAGAAATAACTAAGACTCTCCTGATGAAGGAAATTAACAATGTGAGATGTGCCCTACTGGATATTAAGATTTCTAATAAGGGTAAAGTGATTAAGACGGTGTGGTATTGGTGCAGGAAACTGAGAGTCTAGAAGAACAGAATTCAGGATGGTGGTTTGGAGGTGGAAGGAGGCAGGGTGAGAAGGGATACGATTGGAGAGACACCTATACTAGAACGTTCCATTTTTTAAGCTGGGTGGTGTGTATGAGTGTTCAAGCTATTCTTTAAACAGAACATATATATTATATATTGTGTTCAATATATATCTCAATAAAAAAAGAAAACATGGTATAAAGTGTCAAAAAAACTGCCAATGGGAGTTAGGTGGCAATAAAAAACAAAGAAAATTCATTTACAAATTTTTGTTGTAAAAAAAAAAAGAGTATATAAGGACAGTATTTGATGGGGTGAGAGAGTAGAGATTGGTTTGTTTGCTTGTTTGCATGTTATTTACTGCACAAAAGATCCTGCAGAAGGGGAAATACTGATAATGCAGGAGGAAAAGGCAATGACTGCAAGAGTGAACAGGAACCAAAGCACAAATGTAGGGGTTGCCCTGGGTCAGATCAGGGACATTTCAGGAGGGGCAACAGAATATGTCACAGAGGTAGACAGTGTTTTAGATTTGATGGTGGAAGTACAGCTCTGATCTGATGGCTTCTCCCTCAGTGAAGTAGCAGACAAAGTCAGGAGCCGAAAAGGTAGAGTGACTGCAGAAGGGGAGAGAGGTTTAAGAGAGGAAGGAAAGCAAAGGCCTTTCCAGTGAGTAGGCAAGTCAATGCTATAGGAAAGTGCAGTAGGATTGCTGTACTGTAATGAGCACCTTTTAATCCTGTGTGATCATGAACTTAAAATAAAATAGATCAGCAGGGCTGTGACATTTTCTCCAGCTACTTCCACCTTAGAAGATGCTGAGGGGGCTTCTGCCAGGTTTAGGACTCATTCAAGGATACAAATATAAGGATGCACCATGAATCAAGGCTGGGCAAGGTAGGAAGAGAAGACTGAAGTGGGTAATGGATAATTTAAGAAAGCAGTGTAGGTCATCATGGGATCTAAGAATTATTGAGGTGCTGTAAATAAGCTGAAAAGCTAGCAAGCAGAATATACAGAATGCGGGGTATCCCAGGTAATGTTGTTCCCACTAATAATAAAACCTAAAGTGTAATCATGGGAATGGGTGACAAATGGAATGGAAGAAATTATTATTAAAAGTCATTAAGATGTTGGGGTGTTAGATAGGGCCTCCAAATGAGGCTGAGGTCACAAGGGATAATGACATGAGTCTGGGAAAAAAAGAAATTCTGAGAAACTGAATTTTCAATTCAGTTTCAACAGTTTTGAATTTTTAGTAGTCACTAATGTCCTAACCTTGTAAGTAAATGAATATTTTTAAAAGGGTGAAAATATACTTATTCACAAACTTTAAATTCTCAACCCCTGACATACATGCTACACTGTGGCTAATTTTCTACTTAATAAAAAAAGAGCATTTGCAATTTCATGCACATGTTATAATTGCTTACACTCTCCATAGGTTTTAATTATCTACACCAACAGCTTCATAAGTTGGGTCATCAATATAGTAAGTCTGTATATCTCTTCCAAAGGACCCTGTTTAGGTATTATTTATGATACTACCATGGTAACACATGGCATCTAAAACAATGTCTAATAAAATCCCAAAAGATTGAGCAATACCTCACTGTGCTATAACTTAAAAATTCCTCAAGTACTCTTTGAGAAAAAAGATAATCTGTTCAACATTTTCTAATCTGTATCTAAACAGAAGACTGAGAATAAATATGCCACTTAGACTTTTAATGCCCTTCCTTGGATAATATAAAATGATGTAAGACTCAGGCCTAACCAGCTTGAATAATAGACATCCATTCCCAAGGCCCCTCTACAGTGTGTTTCATGGAAGGTTAAGATAAACAGTGGCCCCTAATATACATAAGCATCCCCTTAATAGTTCCATGAATTTATGTGGAACTCAATAACCCTGAATGTAGGTTACCCTTCTACATGAGCTACAGAAACTATATAATCTCATCTCTGGTACAAGTTTGGTGTTCTACAGGATGCTCTTAGCATCTGCTGTATATTATTGCTGGAGTGTATAAAAGGTTTGATGTACTCTACTAGGAATGATGATAAAAATTATTGAAGCTCCTGCTTACAGTAACCTGCCCAAATAAGGATAGACTGACCTTGGCCAACTGAAAAACCTTAGCATGGTACCACTTAAGCTGGAGTTAGGCAGAGAGAAACAAGGATAAATATACTAAAAACCTATTTCTTTCCTTGTCCTCTACTTGAACTTGTTCTTTCAATACTAACTCAATTCTTAGATTCAACCTTTACTCTGTTGGCAAATGAAAGAATATGTTTTTAAAACAATTCCCTGAGCAAAACCCTGCCAAGCATTAGTTATTTGATGCCAAGGTCAAAATGACCCTGATGTAATTGTTTATTCCAATTACTGAAAGGTTGAAAATGATAGAGATGGTGTTCACAGCTGAGGAATGAAGTAACAGAATAAAAATATCTGATACCATGTTGGTGCTGTCACAGTGAAAGTACAAAGTTTCTGCATTTCAAGATACAGTCTGCCACAAAATCAGTCCTCAGTCAGACCAACCAGAGTATACCCGATGAGCCTGCAGGAAGATTAGGTTCTTCCTAACAACAAAGATGATATCCTTGCCTCCTGTAAAAGACACTGAGAAATGACAAGGAAACATGGCAGTACCTAGAATGACAAGCAAAGAATGAGGTCGAAGTTTCCACTGTGGACAAAGGTCATGGCTCTGGCTATAGTATTTATGCCTGGTTACAGTCATATCACCTTATAGAAGAAGAAGGGTCTTGGCAGTAGATTTTTTTACAGTTTAGTATGGGGGTTTATTGTAATAGGGTGATCATTATTTCAGTTATTACTATAATGCAGCAAAGTAATACAGATATTTTAAAATGAACAAATGGGGAATTTTTAAAATTGATTTTGAAACATTAGGTATGGGAGATAACTAAAGTTAGGGGAACAATAAAAGGGAAGTATTGCTCAGAGAGGAAGTTTGGATTATAGGAGGAGGGTAGACGTCAAAAAGTTCATTGTAGAAAGGTTTGCATTCTTTTAACCACACATGTGAAGGTAACTAATAACCAAGAAGCAATCTAACCAAAGATTTCCACAGGGTTTCCCAGAACCTACTCACATTTGGTTGTCCTAGAAATAGGATGTCCACCTTATGAAAATGGAAGTTTAATACAAATGAAGCAAATAGTAATCAGAGGCTCTGCCTTGGGGAATGTTTGGGGAGAAGTTAGGGAGAAATCTGTCTTGCTGTCAGAAAGCATGCTACACAGGGAAATACAATACTAAAACATATCATTTAAAAATGAACGTAAGTCTTCAAAGCTCCGTGATTGTGCTGACCACGGCTTCTGCCGCTCAGCATTGAGCAAAGAGCTCCATCTGCAGTGTGGACCTCAGTGTCTCACCTGGTTGACGGCAACATTGTCATTCAGTGGGAGACCAGACTTGGGGTCTGACTGGGACCAGCAGATGGCCTCTCTCAGTGCCTCATGGGTTCAGAACAGTCTAGGTGACCTGCTATTTAAAGGGCTCTCCCTGACCTGACCTTCTCCTTGTAGGGCTGGAGGCCACGGTAGGTGAAAGGGAGGGAAGTGAGGCAGGGAGAGAAACAGGAAGTCACTTAGGGGGTTTTGGTAATTAAGAGTTCTGTCAGAGAAGTCTGAAAACATAAATTTGGGGGACATTTTGCTTACATTTTCTCTACTTAATTAGAGGTTTACAATGAAGAAATTAAACACATGTACAAAGTTAGCAATAAAAATGTATTTTTATTAAAGTATTTTCAAAACAAAAATATCTGAGAAATGGGTTTTCATTTATATAACTCAAAATTAATTTTAAAAGTTTCACTTCATAGGCAACAATTAGCTTTCATTATGTTCAACTTGGCATGTACATACTATATCTTATTTCCCTTCTCCTATAGGACATTTGTTTTTTTTTCTGTTTAATAAATGAATTCCACTTCTTCTTAACTGAGTACATGCTAAATACAACCAGACATTAGCCAGAACTGTAGACAAGATGGAGATTCATATTGAACACTGTCATAATAAATAGTTACTTGCTATTTTTTCTGAGGAATCATTAGAGAATTAAGTAACAAGATGAAGGAGATAAGCCCAAGAGATATGGCTGAATGGGAAGTTGACTATTAGTAAACAATCTGTACTGTTGAAGATATGTTAGGACTTAAAGAGCTAGAAAAGAAAAGAAGAAGTAGTATCAAAACTTTAGGGTAATAAAACAATAAGGATGACTATAGTTAACAGGACCACAGAACGTAAAGAGATGTAACCTGGGAACCCAGAAAAAGGAGATTAATTATGGTTTGGACTGGTTGGGTAAGAGGAAAAGTTATTAAAATAAGTATAACATACAAATTTGTAATGGATTGGGGGGTAAGCAGTTGGGTGCTGGACAGTTAATAACAGAAATGTCTATACAGGGCAAACGTTTATAAAAGAAACACCCTTCCATTGCTTGAACCATCCTTGACTTCTCTTCTTTTTTCCCTTGCATCGCAATTGGTCAAGTCCTGTTTGTTCTAACTTCAAACCACATCTATAATCTAATCACTTTTTATTATCCCCAGTGGTATTACCAATCACCATTATTATAGAAGAAACATGAAACAGAAAGCTGTAGAACATGCCTGATAGATTAAGAAACTATGAACATCAAGGCCAATAAGTACTAAGACTAGCAATTCCTCCATGATATGTGCTCTGTTTCAGTAGGGATTAGAGAATAGTGATTCTACTAATAGGTAGGGTTAAGGCTTAGGAGATAGGAAGTCTTTCCACAACAATATGTTCCCTAGGTAACGGATCTAAACCTAGATCCTTTAAGGCCATTCTAACATCACCTTTTCTATAAATATTTCCCTGAGCTTCTTGACATGTCTTTTTTTTTTTTTTTGTATCCTCAACATCTTGCAGAGTTCTTAGACTAGAGCAGGAATGTACACAAATATTTACTAAAAGTTAGAATAAACACATTAAGAGTTGTGTCAGCCAATGCTTCAGATGTTCACCTCAAGTCATGGCTTCAAAGAAAAAAGTCCCAATTCTAGATATATTTAAACTTAAGCACCTTTCCTGAGAAAACATTTGGAAATGTATTTTCCAAAATTAGGACCTCCCTACTTACTGCAGAAAGCAAAGATTACATGGATTTACCCGTTTCTGGGGCAAATCAAGGCCATATGAAGAAAGTTCAAATAAGATGTAGAGAGAAAAGAGCTGCTGAAAACTTCTTATGTATTTATAGAGGTGCAGAGAGGACCCAGCAATATAGCATTTTCATGTTCAACCCTGCAATACCGATTATTATACGTGGGCCAAGGGAAAATTTAACATTCCATTTCCATAGACTTATTAATGCAGCTCATATATACTAAACTCTTAAGGGCTGTGTTTCTCCAGGTAAGCTTCTCATTGCTCAATCAAAAACCAGGAAGTGTTTCACAATACAAACAAGCTGTTTCTGCTGAAGATACTAACCTCTTGTTGAAAACACCTCCAGTGTGATCACTCAGCTGGTGGCAAGAAAGAATGCGCTATCTTCTTCCATGAAACCTCACCCACCTCTAGCATATACTGATGTCTTGCTCCATATTCTCTTTACACAATTTGTTTAGCTATCAATCACTAAACGCTTTCTGGAATTTCTTGTATTGCAACCATAGATGCCATTGTTTGGTAGAAAGAACATATATTTTTGGAGTTTCAACTTCATTTTAAACTTTTGTTATACAAGCTGTGTGATCTTGAGCTTAGTTACTTAACTTTGCAAACTTCCAACACCGCAAAAATGCACGTCATTAAAACATAAGGCCATGTAGAGATCTTCAAATTTTTGTAGGCATGTCATATGACAGAAAGATCAGATGGAAGCCACAGAGAAGATCTCTATACAATTTCAGGACATAATTCAAAATTGTCCAAAATTCCAACAGCAAACTGAGGGAGGTGGTGAGCCCTCTCACTAACAGGGCTCAACCAAGGGATATGACACTTGCAGGAGCTAAAGAAGGGGCATGTGCATTGAACAAGATTTGGAGTGACAGCATCCTAAGGTTCCTCCCAGTCTGAAGTTTCTGAGAGAATTTTCCTTTCTCACATAGCTAAACCTCTCAATAATTAATTTACAAGCTGGAGAACAACACTGTGCATGATTCTTATTTACATTCCTCACATGCTTAGCACTGTGTTCTACACATAGTAGGGGCTCAATAAATATTTTATAATTGATTGAGAAAAGCTATAATAAATGTCACTGTTCTGGAGGTTTTCTCAGCATGAGTAGAGAGAATTTATGTGAAAAGAAATAAGTAAATTGCATGCATCCAAAATAAACATTATCAAATCCAATTTGTGTTTGAAAAAGATGTTGACACTCACTTGTACATGTCTTGGAAATGTTTCCAAATTAAATGCATCATAGACAAAAACATGAGACACAATTAAGAAAATGAAGGGTATAAAAAATTAGCCAAGCCTATTCATTCTTTCCTAGAAGTAGAAACCATACTACTAGGAAATGAGGCTATATTTTGTCTCAAAAACATTTTTTTAATAATCATGAAGCAGAAAGAATTTTTCTTGATTAGTTAGTTTTAACTGTTGCCTTGGTGGGCTAGGTAATGGTGGTTAAAATATTTTTTTAAAAAAATCCACATTGATTATCATGGTTTGGCCAATAAATACTAAATGCCCAAATATTGAGGCTCCATGTAGGACAAAATGAAGAAACTCATGGTACCTGCCTCTAATGAAAAACCAGCTTGTCAACAGGTCTCGATCGTGGAGTTAAATGCATAATCTCTACACTCTGGATAAGGAGATTAAAATTCAGTTTTAACTACATTTATAAAGCACCTACTATATACTGAGTGTATTTATATCCATGCAATTATACACAAAAAGTCTCAAGTTATCATATGAGTTGAATTACCCTATTTTTCAGATAAGGAACTTGAAGCTTGAGGCAAGAGTGGCTCATCATGAACCTGAAGCCAGTGTTCTCTGATTCCAAGTCCGAGGATCTTTCCCCAGCACCAGGATGCCTTCCAGCCCCCCAACAGCTTCCTGTCAAATACGTTTTCTGTGCATAAGCCTTTTCTGTATGTAGTACAGGGAAGAAAGACCCAGACAAAGCATGAGCTAGTCGGAACCCACAATCAGGGAGCAGAAGGAAATTCTGGAGTTAGCAGAAGCTACTAAGTAAGAGTAGAGTGAAGAGAACCAATCCTGTACGTTTAACTATCATCTTTATGTTTATGATGCCTAACTTTTTATTTCTGGTCCTGCCTCCTCCTCTGAGTCCCAAACTGTTATCTTTGCCCACCCAACATCGCCACTCCCATGTCTAATAACCATCTCAAATACACGAGCAAAGCATGATTCTCAATACCCCCACCCTAAAGCCCTTACTCCTCTCCTCACTTGTCCCCATCTAAGGTAATGGCATCAGCATTCATCCTTCTGGAGCTCCAAACCTGGGGTTCATTCTTGATTCCTCTCTGTCTCTTCCACCCACACTGATTACATCATTGTATCCCATCAGCAATATCTCCAAAATGTATTCCAAATTTGGTCTGTGTTTCTGCCCCCCACCACTGGCAGCCACATCCAAACCGCCCTCACCTCTTGCTCAGACAGCTACAACAACCCTCTGCATCTACTCTTGCCCCTTCAATCTACTGTCCACCTGCAGCAGCCAGAGTGGTCTTGTGCAACCAGAAATAGAATCATGTTGACCGCTCCCTCCCTTCACAGACATCTCATTACACTTAGGATAAAACCCAGACTCTTTTATTTTGGCCTGTGAGAGGCGGCATGATCCAGCCACTGCAGGATCTTCAGCCCCACATCCTGTCAAGTTTCCCCACCTAAGGATTCTCTGGCTTCCTGGGTCTTGACATTACGTTACCTCCTCCAGCCATTAACACCTCCTATCATCTCAGTCTGAAATGCTGTCCTTTTCGACCCTGGCATGTCATACTTATTGCTTCTGCAATGTCACCACCTCTGAGAAGCCACCCTTAACAGTCCTTTCCAAAAAGGAGAAGCCATGTGATCTGTATCGCTGACCTGATTTACTCCCTCCAGGGCTGTTATTGACTTGAAAGCTCATTACTGTCTAGCCCATTGCAACCTTCTGCTCATGAGGTCCCATTAGGAACTATGAGACCCTGCCTCTCCTGTTCACCACTGTATCTCCCATGGCTAGAGCAGTTCCTAGGGGTGTTTAATAAACATTTGTTGGCTGAATGAATGAATGAATGAGAGTCATGTTCCAAGGTCAAGGGAAAAGAACATATTTGTTTTCCACTTAGAATATTCTCAACATAGGCTTTAGCCTATGTTGTACTTCTATTCTTTTCCAATGTTTTAGTAATTTCTCTGCTATGAATGTTGCTGAGAAAATGACTAGGAGACTTCAAGTTCACGCATGCTGAGAGAATGGTATAGAATGCATTTCAGGAGCAAGGTTAGTCAATTATGTTTGTGACAGGATAACTACAGGATATAATTTACATAAACTTGAGATTAAACGGAACAAATAGGATTACTCATAATTTTATAACTCTTATAATAAAAATAGAACAATATGGATATATTTTTTGCACAAATCTTCACCACACTGACCTTCACTGAATAAACCAAAAGTTATCCAAAGAGCTGGTTTTTAAATTTGTGCTGTCTTGTGCATTGCAAAAGATGTCTTGTGCACCGTTAAAAGATGAAAAAATAAAGTGTTATAAGGAAAATGATTATAGGTTTCAAGGTACCTCTACCTATATGACACAAAGAAAATAATTTAAAATGTGAATAATTAGACAAATTACACAATGGCCTATTTTATCTAACACTGACTTATTGAAACTTTATGGCATGTATTTATTATATAGCTGGCTACAGAGAAAAATATATATTTTTGGTGGTACTATTCTATAAAATATGGATTTAATGTGTCTATTAAAGATATATTTTTATTTACTATGCTCATACATGAGATAATCTTTCCCCATAAACCAGCACATTTTGTTCTTTAATGTCCAAGTTTATTTTTTCCTTCTAATATGAACATTTACAAGAGGAAGTTTCCCTTAAAAGTGAAAAATAGCATTGCATATAGTAATCAATGAATATGGGGAAGACTGGAAATTGTGGGGATGACTATAACCCCTGTTGTGTGAAGTAGTAAAGCTACACTATGATTAGCAAATGGAGGTAAAGTCCTTTAAGATCCATAAATTACGCCAGAAGCTACAAGTACCTTCCAATAGTAATAAATTACACTGTGATGAATACAAACTCAGGAGAGAAAATTGAAGGTTCCTTTTCCCTACAATTTCTACACAGTGTCTTTTGGAAACCTCCCCTCATCTTACCAACCCAGCCCTCTAGCACCAGACTGAGGAACAGAAGACACATAGAGGTAGGCTTCTCTTTCTGAAAGATGTTCAATCTCTCCTTTAGGGCAAATGAGACAATACCTTTGGCTTGGTGCTGTACCTGACAGTTCTGGGGTCAGACGGCCATTTGCCAGGGTGGGTTGAAGATGATTCCCTGCACTGTCCCAGAGCCCTGGCTCACCTGCTGTCAGTGCCTGACTGGCGGTGGCTGTTGAGGCCAGGTCTCTGTGTTTTTTGACTCCCTTTGACTCACTTCCCACTGACAGCATCTCCCCTCAAGCACACCAGGTATCTTCTGCTTTCTGCACTGAGAGTCCATCCTGTAGCACAAAGGCACAAGCCAGAAGCAAGGGGGGGGGGGGTGCCCCAGGGTCAGCTCTGCACCCAGGGAGACAAGAGGCAGTGGGTTCATGCTTCTCCCCATGATCCTTGAATGGGCCAGTCTGAGAGTCATCCTACACGTCCAGAAGCCCATGGGTGGGCATAAGACCCAGATGTTCCTCCTTTCTCCTTCTCCTCAGTGGGAGTTTGAATTAGACGAACGTGAGGGTCCTTCCAATTCTGCTTGTTATAAAAAAAAAAATATGAAAGTCACATTCCAGATGTGGAATCTAGTGTCTCCAACCTCACGTGGCTTCTGAAAAATACCAGAATTGGGAGAGTTGGTCAAATCTCTTTCTTGAATGCCTATAAATGGCAGGCACTATGCTAGGTGTTGGAGGTAGAGTAGGGGCAAGATAAACAGGCTCCTACCTTTAGGGAGCATAGAGTCTAGAGGGGAGAGACAGTAAACAAATGATTATGAAGAGGTAATTAAATCCTTAACACTGCAAAATACTGCAAGAAGTACCAGATGCTAGGAAAGAATACACAGGGAGATGTAATCTAGTCCTGGGGTGTGCGGAGAGATCCTGGGTTTTTTTCCTGATTAAATTATTTTTAAGACTTTAAGAAAAAGGGTAGATAAAGAGAGGTGGGAAGAGCCTACCACCTGGAAGGATTAGTCCAGGAGATGGCCTTTGATGGGAAAGAGCATGGCATATGCAAGGTACTAGGAAAACTAATCTTTTCCAATTCCAATCAAATATGCAGAGTCTAATCATGTCAAAAATTATCTATGAACATATGGAGTTGGTTTCTACATGGTGACAGTTCACACTCCACCAAACATGGGTAGGGAGGGGGTAGCAGCACTGAAGCTGGTATTCCTGATCTTCCTCATGAACACTGTCATCCGTTACCTCTCCAACCTCACATACA
Organism: Delphinus delphis; assembly: GCF_949987515.2. NCBI lineage: Eukaryota > Metazoa > Chordata > Mammalia > Artiodactyla > Delphinidae > Delphinus > Delphinus delphis. Next base: position 155,723,221 of record NC_082683.1, read on the forward strand.
ATTTCCTTATAAGATCAGGTCACTGATTTTGCCACTTTTGTCCTCGTAATTACTGCCAGCCATTACTCTTTTTACCCTCTCACCCTCTCACTTTCTGTTGTGGCACCATGATAAAATCCTTCTTTTTGGGCTTCCCTGGTGGCACAGTGGTTGAGAGTCCGCCTGCCGATGCAGGGGACACGGGTTCGTGCCCCGTTCCGGGAAGATCCCACATGCCGCGGAGTGGCTGGGCCCGTGAGCCATGGCCACTGGGCCTGAGCGTCTGGAGCCTGTGCTCTGCAATGGGAGAGGCCACAACAGTGAGAAGCCCACGTACCGCAAAAAAAACCCCACAAAATAACCCTAAGATCTTGCTGTGGTTTATGTCAAAGAGTGTTTTCCATCCTTCTTGATACCTCTGCATCTCTCCCCTTTTCCCATCACACCTTTGTCTGTTTATTGCAATAGCTCCAGAAGGATTCATGTCTCCTCTCTGTTCCCTGCTTTCTGTCAGAGTAAATCTGATATTCTCAATGAACAGTGTCAATGCTTTCCCACGGTTTTCAAGGTTATGTTCAAAATCCCTAACTCAGTGTTTCCCAGCTGGGGCAGTTTTATCCCCAGGGGACATGTGATAATGTCTGAGGCAATTTCGGTTGTACAACCAGGGGTGGAGGCTACTGGCATCTAGTGGGGAGTATGCGCCAGGGATGCTGCTAAACATCTTACAATGCACAGAACAATCTCCCCCAACAAAGACTTATCCGGCACAAAATGTCACTAGTGCTGAGGTTGAGAAACCCTGCCTTCGCTAGTCACAGAAAGCTCCTCCACATCTGGTCCTGCCCATCACTCCCAACTCACCTCCTGCTATCTCATCCCAAACCCCTTTGCTCTAGTCATAAAGAACTGTTAGGTTGCACCAATGAAATTGCCAGTATTTGACAATTTTGACCTAAAAAACCTCAGCAATTTTACAATTTCATGATTCAACCAAATGTTTGTCGTTTCTTGGGTGCAACTGTGTTTCTTATGTCTAAAATGCAATCCTCGCACTGCTTCTTCCTACTGATCTTCCAAATCCCAGATCAAGTTCCACATTCCTAACAGTCCTACCTTGAGTTTCAAGCATGATGTACACACCTGTCTGCTGTGCTTGTAGGCATCCTCTCTGTACAATCACACTCTCCTGGAGGTGTTTGATGCCTGGTCAGAACAGTAAGCGACTTGTGGCCAAGTGCCACATCTCGTATACCCTGGACACCTAGGACCCAGCACAGGTGCTGGTATGTAGGCATTGCTCCATAATTACAGTATAAAGGATAACTAAATGAAGAAACTCACCTATACCAAACTTTCAATTGCATCCATGTCTCCACTGGAAGAGGTGACAGCAGTACTGCCCTGCTAAGAAATGTCTCCCACTGTAATTCCAGTTATGTAAAATAACCAATATTTCCCAAAGGCTAATGAAAAATTTACTTCACATGCACAACCAGCAATTCTGTGGTCCCTAGGTGCTGATTTGGCACAAGGTGGGTGTTAAGTATAATAAACTAACCATCTGTGGTCCAGGTTTCTTCCTGACTGCCAAGGAAGATTTTGAGAAAAAAAACTTAGAAAAAGCTGGGAAAGGTTCCGAGAAACCAGATGTGACATGAGTTTTGAGAGAGACGCTCAGTTACATCAAGATCTTGGACAAAGACCTAACTTCCTCCCAGGACTGTGTTCAACACTATTTCCAAATTGAGGACTTAACACAACCTAAAAATAAAATTTCTTTTACAAAATTTAACCAAAGTTATTGAACTGGGATTAGAAAAAGAAAAGACTGAGAAACTCTTCTGGTTGGCTAACAAATCAAAGACCCTTCGATTAACCATTAGTGGATTATAAGAGAACTTCTAAATTGGAACAGGCATTTAACAGAAGGTATGTGTACTTGCTGGGCTTCTGCTGGTAGTGGGTTTAAAGATTTTTGCCTACTTTCTGGTTCTACAATGATTGTTTTTAATTTCTCAAGTAGTATATCATACATTTCTATTTTTAAATACAGTTCTCAAATATAGACTAACATATAATCTATACCAAAATTCCTCCTACCCCATCACTACGCCTCTCTCCAGAGATAATCACAGCTAACAGTTTGCTATATTTCTATAGAGATTTCCATGTAGTTTTCTACACCTATGCACCCGTGTAAATACATAGTTTTGCTTGGTTTTGGTTTTTTTTAAAAAACAAAATGGAATTAAATCTTATACATTTTTTGCTTTTTTATTTAATAATTCTTTGAGATTCTTCTACATCAGTACATATAGCTATTCTTTATTCCTTTAAGAGCTAAGAGTATTTCAGAGTATAATGGATCTTCACAGTTTCTTTTAAAGATCAAAACATTTAAAAATAAACATTCTCCAATGACTAACATCTTGTAAACTTATTAAAGACATAATTTGTGTGGAAGTTAAAAACTCTGCTGTTTTTACTAGAAGAGGATTAATGTGTCTTGGTGGAGGATGTGGAATTGTCCTCAACCAGGTTTCAGAGAAGGTGGAGTAAAGGATGAATTAAGTCTTAAAGTTGAGAGGATTTTCCTCTCAAATTATTTGAGAAAGAAGTATTAATTATTATGGAGACTAGTCAGGAAAACAATGGTGTTTCCATACTTTGAAAATTTTAGGAAAAGTACGTTTCAGCCAAGGCTTACATGTAGGGAAGTTCTAGCCAGGGGTTCCAGACCCACCTTTGTTACTACTAGCTATTGGCTTTGGTAAAACAACCTTCTCGTGCCTGTTTTTTCTCCCTTACATATCTCAGCAGTTTTCTACACATCAAGTACAGTAAATACTTGGAAAAAATATGAGTCCTCATACAAGTTTGAATTGGGGGCGGGGCAGGAAATTGAACTAGATGATTCTTGGGGTCCATTTCATTTAAGATGATGGCAAATCCCAGCAGGAATTGGAGAGGAAGAAGTTTCACATTCTTGTTTATCACATTAGGAAAAAATTGCTTGTATCACTTATTGGTGCAAGCAGAAGCTGAAAGCATCTGGCAGAGAGGCAAAGCTGAAACAGCACTTTCAGGACGCATAGTTAAGTACCTAACTGAGGTACCTAATGGCGAAACAAACAGGCAGCTGAGGGTTATCCAAGGTCCTGTAAGAATCGTCCCAAACTTAGTACCCAAGGGGATCTGCAACTATATAAATAGGTCTGCTTCGACAGACCCCAGAAAAAAACCCACTCACTTTCTGAAATATATTATTTGTAAGATTATGTCATCATTTCCAAATCCGTAGAGATACTGCTTTGTGCCTCATACCATATCTCAAAGGAAAGAAAGATACAACTAATTGACATGATGGAAGAAAAGGAATTTGGAAAACTGTTTAAAGATTTTTAAATTGTTATTTTAAAACAATTTGTTTCACTCAGTAAATAAGGAGACTCAAATTAATCCTACTAAATAGTCATCAGTAAGTTATAAACACCTGACTCAGATGCCTGGCCTGCTGCAGGTATTTGGTAAGGGCCTGTACCAAGGACTCCTAATGTCCTCTTCAATGCTGAGCCTATGATCCTGTGCTGTATGTCTCAGGTGGTCAAACACCACTGACTAGCAGGGAATGAAAATCTATGGATCAGAGTTGGATTATTCACAGTGTTTTGTTCTGTGCCCAATGCTATTTTTATCAATAACCTAAAACCAAATTTTTTAAAAGGCCATTGAAGGATGCAAATTACCCCAAGACGGAAATGGGGCAGACCAGCATTTTGGCAGACAAAATAAAGATTAAGGTAACTTTGACAAGTAAGAGAAATAGATTACAATTAATGTAAAGAATCATAAAATAATAGGTTCTTCAAATGGAAGGACAAGTGAGGGTCACACACCCAACTCTAATCTATCCATGTGCTCTCCCCAAAGAATCCCTGAGAAGGGACTGCCCAGTTGCAGTTTTCTTCTCCTTTCAGCATTGTGATTTAACGAGAGGATGAATTTCAGCTCTTAATGTGGAGCATCAATTCAGAATAATACAATTTATGAATTATTTTAGGGTTTTTACTGGATAATTTAGACTATTTGTAATGGGTTTTTAAATTTTATTTTATTTTTGCGGTACATGGGCCTCTCACTGTTGTGGCCTCTCCCGTTGCGGAGCACAGGCTCTGGACGTGCAGGCTCAGCGACCATAGCTCACGGGCCCAGCTGCTCCATGACATGTGGGATCTTCCCAGACCAGGGCATGGACCCGTGTCCCCTGCATCGGCAGGCGGACTCTCAACCACTGCGCCACCAGGGAAGCCCTGCAATGTTTTAATTGAAATTTTTATTGAGATAATTGTCGATCTGCATGCAGATGTCAGAAATAATACAGAGACATTTCTTGTACACTTTGCCCAGTTTCCCCTACTGGTATCATCTTATAAAATTATAGTATAATATCACAACCAAGATACTAACACTAACATTAAAACAATCCACCTATCAGGTTCAGATTTCCCCAGTTTTACTTGTACTCCTGTGTGTGTGTGTGTGTGTGTGTGTGTGTTACAATTTTATCACTTTTGTAAATTCATGTATCTATCATCACAGTCAAGATATGTAACATTTCCTAATTTTGTCATTTCAAAAATATTACATAAATGGGATCATGCAGTATGTAACCTTTTGGGATTGGCTTTTTATCTCTCAGAAAAATTACCTCAAGATATTTCCAGGTTGCTGTCTATATGAACTGTGTTTCTTTTTATTGTTGAATAGTATTCCATGGTCTGATGGTTATGTATCAACTGAACTGGGCTGTGGGGTGCCAAGACATTTGGTCAAATGTTATTCTAGGTGTGTCTGTGAGGGTGTTTCTGGATGAAAACATTGGAATCCATAGACTGAGTAAAGCAGATTGTCATCCCCATGTGGGTGGGCCTCACCCAATCATTTGAAGACTTAAATAGTACAAAAAGGTCAAGTAAGAAGGACCTTCTCTTGTCTGACTGCTTGAGCTGGGACAATGGTCTTTTCCTGCTTCTGGACTTGAAATGAACAACTAAATCATCTGCTCTTCTTGGGTCTCAAGCCTGCAGTTTTCAGAATGGAACTATACCTTCAGCTCTCCTGGGTCTCCAGTTTGCCAATTTAAGATCTTGAAACTTCTCAGCCTCCACAAGATTTATTTTTATAATAAATCTCTTGTATTGGTTCTGTTTCTATAGAGAACCCTGAGTAATATAAATGGTATAAATGTACCATAATTTATTTAACCATTCATCTTTTGGGCTGAATGAAGTGCTTTACTATTACATATAAAGCTGTTATAAACCTTAGTGTATAGGTTTTTTGTTTGTTTTTATTTTTTAATTCAAACAGAAAGTCACAAAAATTATAATCATCCTCATCAGTTCACTCAGTCCCATGTAATTAATTTTTTTTTATCTTGATCTTTTGTTAGCACTTTTATGATTTCATCAGTTTTCCATCAGAGTTCTGAAAATGCTTATTCATTCAGTTCAGCAGTATAGTCAGTTACCAGAAACCTGTACTTGTCAGAGTCTTTTCCATGAATTCCTTGAAGATGAAACCCTTTTATAGGAACATTTTTGCGAAAGCATCAGAGTACACCCAGAATGTCTGTAAATGACAAAAGACTTAAAAATGACCACGGTTAAAGATTTGATGAGGGTTTCCCTGGTGGCGCAGTGGCTGAGAATCTGCCTGCTAATGCAGGGGACACGGGTTTGAGCCCTGTTCTGGGAGGATCCCACATGCCGCGGAGCAACTAGGCCCGTGAGCCACAACTACTGAGCCTGCACATCTGCAGCCTGTGCTCCACAAAAGGAGAGGCCGCAATAGTGAGAAGTCCACGCACCACAATGAAGAGTGGCCGCCGCTTGCCACAACTAGAGAAAGCCCTCGTACAGAAACGAAGACCCAACACAACAAAAATAAATAAATTAATAAACTCCTACCCAACATCTTCTAAAAAAAAAAGATTTGATGAAAGTTCATAATAATGAAATTGACAAGGAAATTTAGTTATTTCTGATATACATTTTAAATAACTAGAATTATGACTTATAACATTATACCATAACATATAAGATTTTTAGAAATTTCATGTAATGTTTGAAACATCTATATTAACATACTTCCATACAAATAAACCAAAGAAAGTTTACTATTAGTTGGTTTTTTGTTTGTGTGTTTGTTTTTTTATACTGCAGGTTCTTATTAGTCATCAATTTTATACACATCAGGTACACATGTCAATCCCAATCGCCCAATTCAGCACACCACCATCCCCACGCCACTGTGGTTTTCCCCCCTTGGTGTCCATACGTTTGTTCACTACATCTGTGTCTCAACTTCTGCCCTGAAAACTGGTTCATCTGTACCATTTTTCTAGGTTCCACATACATGCGTTAATATACGATATTTTTCTCTTTCTGACTTACTACACTCTGTATGACAGCCTCTAGATCCATCCACGTCTCTACAAATGACTAAATTTCATTCCTTTTCATGGCTGAGTAACATTCCATTGCATATATGTACCACAACTTCTTTATCCATTCATCTATCGATGGGCATTTAGGCTGCTTGCATGACCTGGTTATTGTAAATAGAGCTGCAATGAACATTGGGGTGCATGTGTCTTTTTGAATGATGGTTTTCTCTGGGTATATGCCCAGTAGTGGGATTGCTGGATCATATGGTAATTCTATTTTTAGTTTTTTAAGGAACCTCCATACTGTTCTCCATAGTGGCTGTATCAATTTACATTCCCACCGACAGTGCAAGAGGGTTCCCTTTTCTCCACACCCTATCCAGCATTTGCTGTTTGTAGATTTTCTGATGATGCCCACTCTAACTGGTGTGAGGTGATACCTCATTGCAGTTTCGATTTGCATTTCTCTAATAAATAGTGATGTTGAGCAGCTTTTCATGTGCTTCTTGGCCATCTGTATGTCTTCTTTGGAGAAATGTCTATTTAGGTCTTCTGCCCATTTTTGGATTGGGTTGTTTGTTTCTTTAATATTGAGCTGCATGAGCTGTTTATATATTTTGGAGATTAATCCTTTGCCCGTTGATTTGTTTGCGAATATTTTCCCTATTCTGAAGGCTGTCTTTCCGTCTTTTTTTTTTTTTTAACATCTTTATTGGGGTATAATTACTTTACAATGGTGTGTTAGTTTCTGCTTTATAACAAAGTGAATCAGTTATACATATACATATGTTCCCATATCTCTTCCCTCTTGCATCTCCCTCCCTCCCACCCTCCCTATCCCACCCCTCCAGGCTGTCACAAAGCACCGAGCCAATATCCCTGTTGTCTTTCCGTCTTATTTACGGTTTCCTTTGCTGTGCAAAAGCTTTTAAGACTCATTAGGTCCCATTTGTTTATTTTTGTTCTCATTTCCATTACTCTAGGAGGTGGATCAAAAAAGAACTTGCTGTGTTATGTCAAAGAGTGTTCTTCCTATGTTTTCCTCTAAGAGTTTATAGTGTCTGGTCTTACATTTAGTCTGTAATCCATTTTGAGTTTAGTTTTGTGTATGGTGTTAAGGAGTGTTCTAATTTCATTCCTTTACATGTAGCTGTCCAGTTTTCCCAGCACCACTTATGAAGAGACAGTCTTTTCTCCATTGTCTATCTTTGCCTCCTTTGTCATAGATTAGTTGACCATAGGTGTGTGGGTTTATCTCTGGGCTTTCTATCTTGTTCCATTGATCTATGTTTCTGTTTTTGTGCCAGTACCATGTTGTCTTGATTACTGTAACTGTGTCTGAAGTCAGGGAGTCTGATTCCTCCAGTTCTGTTTTTTTTCCCCTCAAGACGGCTTTGGCTATTTGGGGTCTTTTGTGCCTCCATACAAATTTTAAGATGATTTGTTCTAGTTCCATAAAAAATGCCATTGGTAATTTGATAGAGATTGCATTGAATCTGTAGATTGCTTTGGGTAGTATAGTCATTTTCACAATATTGATTCTTCCAATCCAAGAATATGGTATATCTCTCCATCTGTTGGTACCTTCTTTAATTGCATTCATCAGTGTCTTATAGTTTTCTGCATACAGGTCTTTTGTTTCCCTAGGTAGGTTTATTCCTAGGTATTTTATTCTTTTTGTTGCAATGGTAAATGGAAGTGTTTCCATAATTTCTCTTTCAGATTTTTCACCATTAGTATATAGGAATGCAAGAGATTTCTGTGCATTAATTTTATATCCTGCAACTTCACCAAATTCATTGATTAGCTCTCGTAGTTTTCTGGTGGCATTTTTAGGATTCTCTATGTATAGTATCATGTCATCTGCAAACAGTGACAGTTTTACTTCTTCCTTTCCAATTTGTATTCCTTATATTTCTTTTTCTTCTCTGATTGCCGTGGTTAGGACTTCTAAAACTATGTTGAATAACAGTGGTGAGAATGGACATCCTTGTCTCGTTCCTGTTCTTAGACGAAATGCTTTCTGTTTTTCACCAATGAGAATGATCTTTGCTATGGGTTTGTCGTATATGGCTTTTATTATGTTGAGGTAGGCTCCCGCTATGCCCACTTTCTGGAGAGATTTTATCACAAATGGGTGTTGAATTTTGTCAAAAGCTTTTTCTGCATCCATTGAGATGATCATATGGTTTTTATTCTTCAATTTGTTAATATGGTGTATCACATTGATTAATTTGTGTATATTGAAGAATCCTTGCCATCCCTGGGATAAATCCCACTTGATCATGGTGTATGATCCTTTTAATGTGTTGTTGGATTCTGTTTGCTAGTATTTTGTTGAAGATTTTTGCATTTATATTCATCAGTGATATTGGTCTGTAATTTTCTTTTTTTGTAGTATCTTTGCCTGGCTTTGGTATCAGGGTGATTGTGGCCTCATAGAATGAGTTTGGGAGTGTTCCCTCCTCTGCAATTTTTTGGAAGAGTTTGAGAAGGATGGGTGTTAGCTCTTCTCTTAATGTTTGATAGAATTCACCTGTGAAGCCATCTGGACCTGGACTTTTGTTTGTTGGGAGATTTTTAATCACAGTTTCAATTTCATTCCTTGTGATTGGTCTGTTCATATTTTCTGTTTCTTCTTGGTTCAGTCTTGGAAGGTTATACCTTTCTAAGAATTTGTCCATTTCTTCCAGGTTGTCCATTTTATTGCCATAAAGTTGCTTGCAGTAGTCTCTCAGGATGCTTTGTATTTCTGTGGTGTCTGTTGTTAACTGCTCCTTTTTCATTTCTAATTTTATTAATTTGAGTCTTCTCCCACTTTTTCTTGATGAGTCTGGCTAATGGTTTATCAATTTTGTTTATCTTCTCAAAGAACCAGCTTTTAGTTTTATTGATCTTTGCTATTGTTTTCTTTGTTTCTATTTCATTTATTTCTGCTCTGATCTTTATGATTTCTTTCCTTCTGCTAACTTTGGGTTTTGTTTGTTCTTCTTTCGGTAGTTCCTTTAGATGTAAGGTTAGATTGTTTACTTGAGATTTTTCTTGTTTCTTGAGGGAGACCTGTATAGCTATAAACTTCCCTCTTACAACTGCTTTTGCTGCATCCCACAGGTTTTGGATCATCGTGTTTTCATTGTCATTTGTCTCTAGGTATTTTGTGATTTCCTCTTTGATTTCTTCAGTGATCTCTTGGTTGTCTAGTTACATATTGTTTAGCCTCCATGTGTTTGTGTTTTTTACATTTTTTTCCCTGTAATTCATTTCTAATCTCATAGCGTTGCAGTCAGAAAAGATGCTTGATATGATTTCAATTTTCTTAAATTTACTGCAGCTTGTTGAGACCCAAGATGTGATCTATCCTGGAGAATGTTACATGGGCACTTGAGAAGAAAGTGTAATCTGCTGTTTTTGTATGGAATGTCCTATAAATATGAATGAAATCTATCTGGCCTATTGTGTAATTTAAAGCCTGTGTTTCTTTATTTATTTTCATTTTAGATGATCTGTCCATTGGTGTAAGCGAGGTGTCACAGTCCCCCAATATTATTGTGTTACTGTTGATATCCTCTTTTATGGCTGTTAGTAGTTGCCTTATGTATTGAGGTGCTCCTATGTTGGGTGCATATATATTTATAATTATTATATCTTCTTCTGGGATTGATCCCTTGATCATTATGTAGTGTCCTTCCTTGCTTCTTATAACATTCTTTATTTTAAAGACTATTTTATGTGATATGAGTATAGCTACTCCAGCTTTCTTTTGATTTCCATTTGCATGGAATATCTTTTTCCATCCCCTCACTTTCAGTCTGTATGTGTCCCTAGCTCTGAAGTGGGTCTCTTGTAGACAGCATATATATGGGTCTTGTTTTTGTATCCAATCAGCAAGCCTGTGTCTTTTGGTTGCAGCATTTAACCCATTCACTTTTAAGGTAATTATCGATATGTATGTTCCTATGACCATTTTCTTAATTGTTTCGGGTTTGTTTTTGTAGATCCTTTTCTTCTCTTGTGTTTCCCACTTAGAGAAGTTCCTTTAGCATTTGTTGTAAAGCTGGTTTGGTGGTGCTGAATTCTCTTAGCTTTTGCTTGTTTGTAAAGCTTTTGATTTCTCCAATGAATGTGAATGAGATCCTTGCCAGGTAGAGTAATCTTGGTTGTAGGTCCTTCCCTTTCATCACTTTAAATATATCATGCCACTCCCTTCTGGCTTGCAGAGTTTCTGCTGAAAAATCAGCTCTTAACCTTATGGGAGTTCCCTTGTATGTTATTTGTTGTTTTTCCCTTTGTTTTTAATAATTTTTCTTTGTCTTTAATTTCTGTCAGTTTGATTACTATGTGTCTCAGCGTGTTTCTCCTTGGGTTTTTCCTGCCTGGGACTCTCTGCACTTCCTGGACTTGGGTGGCTATTTCCTTTCCCATGTTAGGGAAGTTTTCGACTATAATCTCTTCAAATATTTTCTCGGGTCCTTTCTCTCTCTCTTCTTCTGGGACCCCTATAATGCGAATGTTGGTGTGTTTATTGTTGTCCCAGAGGTCTCTTAGGCTGTCTTAATTTCTTTTCATTCTTTTTTCTTTATTCTGTTCTGCAGCAGTGAATTCCACCATTCTCTCTTCCAGGTCACTTATCCATTCTTCTGCCTCAGTTATTCTGCTACCGATTCCATCTAGGGTAGTTTTCATTTCAGTTATTGTATTGTTCATCTCTGTTTGTTCTTTAATTCTTCTAGGTCTTTGTTAAACATTTCTTGAATCTTTTCGATCTTTGCCTCCATTGTTTTTCCGAGGTCCTGGATCATCTTCACTATCATTATTCTGAATTCTTTTTCTGGAAGGTTGCCTATCTCCACTTCATTTAGTTGTTTTTCTGGGGTTTTATCTTGCTCCTTCATCTGGTACATAGCCCTCTGCCTTTTCACCTTGTGTATCTTTCTGTGAATGTGGTTTTTGTTCCACAGGCTGCAGGATTGTAGTTCATCTTGCTTCTGCTGTCTGCCGTCTGGTGGATGAGGCTATCTAAGAAGCTTGATGGGAGGGACTGGTGGTGGGTAGAGCTGACTGTTGCTCTGGTGGGCAGAGTTCAGTAAAACTTTAATCCGCTTGCCTGTTGATGGGTGGCACTTCGTTCCCTCCCTGTTGGTTGTTTGGCCTGAGGTGACCCATCACTGGAGCCTACCTGGGCTCTTTGGTGGGGCTAATGACAGACTCTGGGAGGGCTCATGCCAAGGAGTACTTCCCCGAACTTCTGCTGTCAGTGTCCTTGTCCCCATCATGAGCCACAGCACCGCGCCCCCCCCCCCCCCGCCCTCCACCCAGCCTCTGCAGGAGACCCTCCAACACTAGCAGGTAGGTCTGGCTCAGTCTCCTGTGGGGGTCACTGCTCCTTCCCCTGGGTCCCAATGCTCACACTGCTTTGTGTGTGCCCTCCAAGAGTGGAGTCTCTGTTTCCCCCAGTCCTGTCAAAGTCCTGCAATCAATTCCCACTAGGCTTCAAAGTCTGATTCTCTAGGAATTCCTCCTCCTGTTGCCGGACCCCCAGGTTGGGAAGCCTGACAGGGGGCTCAGAACCTTCACTCCAGTGGGTGGACTTCTGTGGTATAAGTGTTCTCCAGTCTGTGAGTCACCCACCCATTAGTAATGGGATTTGATTTTACTGTGGTTACACCGCTCCTACAGTCTCACCGTGGCTTCTCCTTTGTCTTTGGATGTAGGGTATCTTTTTCGATGAGTTCCAGTGTCTTCCTGTCGATGATTGTCCAGCAGCTAGTTGTGATTCTGGTGTTCTTGCAAGAGGGAATGAGAGCACGTCCTTCTACTCCACCATTTGTTTCCTCTGCAGTGTATAGGTTTTTATGGGAATATTAATCTTCCTTTTTCTGGGATAAAGACCCAAGTGTGCAATTGCTGGTCATATGGTAACTGCATGTTTAGTTCATAAGAAAGTATCAAACTGTTTTCTAGAAAGACTGAAGCATTTTACATTCCCACTGGCAATGTAGAGTGATCCAGTTTATCTGCACCCTCACATGGATTTTTTTTGTTGTCACTATTTTTTATTTTAGCCATTCTAATGGGTGTGTAGTGATTTCTCATTGGGATTTTTGCCCAGCCTTTTCTGAAACACCTAACAATATGAACCCCATGAGTCCCCAAAAGAGCTCTTACTCTATATGAAGCTGGGATCTACCTTTCTGTCACTTCCCTGCACTGTTCCGCTCTCTGGAAGCCCATGCCTGCTGTCTGTGACCACCCCTTTTAACCCCATCTTGGAAATGCTCTTTTTTTCTGTTGGCATTCTCAGTTATTTCAATTATTTCTCCAAAATTATGTTCTACAGGGCTTTTGTCATCATGATCTCTATTTTTCTTTAACTCAACAACTCTCCCTTCTTGAGGTCCTATTCCATGTAACAGACTCCATCTAGGTTTGGGGGTACATAGACAAGTGAGATAAGGTTCTGTCTTTCAAGATGTTCATAATCTAGTGGTGGAACAGACATATAAACCACTCTCTACACTATACAGTAAATGTTATTGTACAATTAACATTAATGTTAATAATAATATAATTTAACAAAATAATAAAAATTAGTATTATCACATTGTTCATTGAAGACCAATATTCATGAAGATTAATTCCCACTCACAAGACTTAGAGTAAAATGAAGGATAACTTCATCAATGTAATTTTAATACAATGTGAGACTGGGGGTAGGGCTGGAGCAGGGGAAGGTTGTCAGGGAAGGGCAAGTCATGTGGAAGAAGTGATGCCTTAGGCTGGAGATATAGGAAGAGGCAGGCATTCCAGGCAAAGAGACTAGCCTGAGCAAAGGAGGGAGGTTTGAAGTAATCTGAAGCAATTTGGAGCACCTGATAGCCTACAAATGGTATGAGACTGCTGAAGCCTAACTCATGAGGGACAAATGGCAGAGAATGAGGTAGGAGAGTGAACAGGCAGGTCTTGTAAGACTTGTTAAGGAAACAGGATTTTGTCCTACAGATTATAGGCTATTCACTGGACGGAGGGTGAGTCAGGTTGCTATTTGAAACAGATCTCTTTAGTAGCTGTGAAGAAGGAGAATCTGAGGGGAACAGGATTGCAAGTAGGAGTAAAGCTATTAAAATTGTCCAAATGAGACATGCTTAGGGTAGCAACTACGGCACTGGAAGTAAGAAAGGAAAGGATGGGAAGGTTTTGAGAAATAATTAGGAGGCAAAAATGTATGCTGTTTAAATGTGAGAAATGTGGAAAAGGGAGTTAAGATTAACAAGAAAATATGATCTAGGAAATGTAAAAGGGTAAAATTTATAATTGTTTAAAGGTTGCAGGGAGAGAAGAAAGAAATTTTAGAACGTAAGGTTAAAATTTGAGATTATTAAATCTAAAGGGCAATTGTATTCTGACCTTCATTCCTATGGAAAAATTCCAGATTTATAATTGTAGCCACATCTTCCTCCACTTTTTCCAGAGAAATGGCTCATATGGAAGCAAAAATAATACAGGTCAAGTATGTGAATAATTTTCAGTGAATAAGCATTGGAAAGGACTACTAAATTACAAATGCAAATTTAGGGTACAATAAAGGCTGCATCTCAGACCAGTTTGGGGAAAGGAAAAGACTTTATAATAAGTTTTATTGGAATAACAAGAAAGTTATATAGCAAAATTCTTAAATTCGTTCTTTTCCTTACTGGATACACTAGTATAAATTCCAAATATATCGAAAATTTTGCTGTAAATAAACCATGTAAGAACTGGATGAAAATATGTGTGAATCCCTTATAATCTGGGAGTAGGAACAACTTTTCTTATAGTAACTCAAAATCCAGAGGAATAGGAGAATGATAGATGAATTTTAACTACATAAAATAATAATAATACACTATTGTTGGTAAAAGGTATCATAAGCCAAGTAAACAGACAAATGACAAATAGGGAAAAGATTTGCTACTTGTATCACAGTTGAAAGATTAATAAAATAGAAAAGGAAAAAGTCCAATCACCCTATAGTAAAACAGGCTGGTTGAAAACATAGTTCATGAGCAAAGAAATGCAAGTGTCTCTTCACCATGTGGAAAAAAACATTCAGTTGCACTCAACATAAGAGAAATTGAAATTAGAACTACCCTGAGGTATACAGTTTTTTCACCTACTGGACTGGTAAAAATCTCGACGTTCGGTGACATACTCTCTTGGTGAGGCTGAGAGAGCAGTCGTTCCTATTGCTGCTGGTGGGAATGAAAAATGGTACAATTCCTATGGAGAATTTGGCAGCATCCAACAAAATTTACATATGCATTTAGCCTTTCAACTCTTTAGTAGGAATTTAGTAATCCCTCTTCCAGGAACATGCCAAAGATTCACTGGTAAGAAAATACGAAAATATGAATGTAGTATAGGACTCAGCAAAAGACTGGGAAGTCCATCAGCAGAGGACTAGTCCATTCAATTTTGGAACATTCACCCAATGGATATACCCTCTCTTTAATCAATATTATTGACCACAGCCCTCTCATCAAACATAATGCAGCTATAAAAAAAGAATTTTAAAAATGTAAGAATAAACCATAAAGTTTAAAGTTACCTATGGGAGAGGAAAGTTCCAGGATAGAGTGGTCAAGATTAGAAGTTAGACTTCTTTGAAAATACCTTGTTTAGTGAATTTGACTTTGGATCCATGTAAATATTTACATAATTGTAAAGCAAAATTAAATTTTAAAAAGTAATGCCTAAACAATTAAAATAAACCAAAAGAAATTAACCTACATGTGTATACACTTGTATGACTACACTACGAATGACTATTACAAACCACTATTACTCTGTTTTGGTCTGTGCACCTCTAGAAGGATGTGTCCTAAGGACAAGTAGAACTGCAGCTCTTAAACTTTAGGAACTGTATTGTTGTTTCCTAAGACTGTTTACGGTATATTTGTTGGACAGAGCAAACAAGTAATTATGTAATATTCTAATTATATCATTCCTAGTATCATGGAGAACTGAGATTCTCAGTGTAAGATAAAGACAGATCATATTTACATATGCGAAGGTTTCAGTATACTCTTTCATTATACTTTTCTATCTATCATATACTTTGGTATATGTTTGAAATTTTCTATATAAAATGTTAAAAAAAGAAAAGAAAGGAAATGAGACTACAACACATGGAGGAAGTATAATTTCCTATAGGTGTCTTAAGAAAAGGATTCAGGTAACGTTACTTGACACAGATTATGTAAATAGATATTGCCATAAGAAAGCTGAAGGAAGGCTAGGATCTCTTAGTTTCATGAGTCTAAGACCAGTACAGGTGAAACTGCAAGAAGTCAAAAGATTCAAGTAATAACATGAACCATAAAGGATGGAAAAATAAATATAATTACCCTATCAGAAATAATTACTCTACCTTCTGCTGAAAAGAGCAATTTCTTGGTTCTTGGTCATTGACTGGTTGAAAACTGCTATTTTACTTTTTCTGATGGCCTAATAAGATCGATATCATGAAATTATTCTTGAGCTAGAGACAATTCTGGATCTATTTAGACAAGGTAATTTACACCTTTAACAAGTTGAAACAAGTCAATAACGTATCCCCTTTCATTTCTGGGGAATAGCTTCCTAAATGGACTCTTAATAAGCTACAGCTTTGGCAACCCTGAAACTAAACACCCTCTGCTGAATTAAGTGAACCAATTTATTTTTTAAAAAAAACACCACTGTTGGACTGTACGAACACAAAAATTCCATTTGTGAAAAAAGGCATTGATTCAATATATTCTCCTGATAACTCCTCTGGTGAAGTTTACTTTTGAAGCCAAAATGTCAGCTGTATTAGTACACATCAACGTCACATCGAGGTAGCACTCATGTATATTTGACCCTTGAAGGACATGGGTTTGAACTGCACGGGTCTACTTATATGTGGAGTTTTTTTTTCAATAGTACATACTACAGTACTACACGATCCACAGTTGGTTGAATCCGTGAAAACAAAAAAATGCATACAGAGAAACTGCAGATAATGGAGGGCTAACTTTAAGTTATATGCAGATTCTTGACTGCATGGGGGGGGCATCCCCCTAACTCCCACATTGTTCAAGGATCAACTGTATATTCATTCATTCATCCATCCATTCATCCATTCAATAAACACTTATTGAAGCCCCTGTTATATGTCAGACAGTGGATATATATATAGCAGCAAACAAAACAAGCAAACGTTTCCGCTCCCTTCTTCTGGGAGATGAGAAAGACAATTTTTAAAAGTCAATAAAATACATAGTATTTCATATGGCTGTAAGTGCAACCAAAGGGAAGAGTTGTAATTTTACAAGATGGCCAGGCAACAAGTTCAGCACATTGGTCCACAAGAGACCTCCCAGCTCCAAGTAATATCAAACAGTGAAAATCTCCCAGAGATCTCCAGCTCAATGCTAAGACTCAGCTCCACTCAACGACCAGCAAGCTACAGTGCTGGACACCCTATGCCAAACAACTAGCAAGACAGGAACAAAACCCCACCCATTAGCAGAGAGGCTGCCTAAAATCATAATAAGGCCACAGACACCCCAAAACACAACAACAGATGTGGACCTGCCCACCAGAAAGACAAGATCCAGCCTCATCCACCAGAACACAGGCATTAGTCTCCTCCACCAGGAAGCCTACACAACCCACTGAACCAACCTGAGCCACTGGGGACAGACACCAAAAAAAATGGGATCTATCAACTTGCAGCCTCCAAACAGGAGACCCCACACACAGTAAGTTAAGTAAAATGAGAAGACAGAGAAACACACAAGAGATTAAGGAGCAAGGCAAAAACCCATGAGACCTAACAAATGAAGAGGAAATAGGCAATCTACCTAAAAAAGAATTCAGAGTAATGAGAGTAAAGATGATCCAAAATCTTGGAAAGAGAATGGAGAAAATACAAGAAATGTTTAACAAGGACCTATAAGAATTAAACAGCAAACAAACAGTGATGAACAGCACAATAAATGAAATTAAAAATTCTCTAGAAGGAATCAATAGCAGAATAATTGAGGTAGAAGAATGGATAAGTGACCTGGAAGACAAAATAGTGGAAATAACTACTGCAGAGCAGAATAAAGAAAAAAGACTGAAAAGAATTGAGGACAGTTTCAGAGACATCAGGGACAATTTGAACACACCAACATTCGAATTACAGGGCTCCCAGAAGAAGAAGAGAAAAAGAAAGGGACTGAGAAGATATTTGAAGAGATTATAGTTGAAAACTTCCCTAATATGGGCAAGGAAATAGTTAATCAAGTCCAGGAAGCACTGAGAGTCCATACAGGATAAATCCAAGGAGAAACGCGCAAAGACACATATTAATCAAACTGTCAAAAATTAAATACAAAGAAAACATATTAAAAGTAGCAAGGGAAAAACAACAAATAACATACAAGGGAATCCCCATAAGGTTAACAGCTGATCTTTCAGCAGAAACTCTGCAAGCCAGAAGGGACTGGCAGGACATATTTAAAGTGATGAAGGGGAAAAAACTACAACCAAGATTACACTACCCAGCAAGGATCTCATTCAGATTTGATGGAGAAATTAAAACCTTTACAGACAAGAAAAAGCTAAGAGAATTCAGCACCACCAAACCAGCTCTACAACAAATGCTAAAGGAACTTCTCTAGGCAGGACACACAAGAGAAGGAAAAGACCTACAATAACAAACCCAAAACAATTAAGAAAATGGTAATAGGAATACACTTACCGATAATTACCTTAAATGTAAATGTATTAAAGGCTCCAACCAAAAGACATAGACTGGCTGAATGAATACAAAAACAAGACCTGTATATATGCCGTCTACAAAAGACCCACTTCAGACCTAGGGACACATACAGACTGAAAGTCAGGGGATGGAAAAAGATATTCCATGCAAATGGAAATCAAAATAAAGCGGGAGTAGCAATTCTCATATAAGAAAAAATAGACTTTAAAACAAAGATTATTACAAGAGACAAAGAAGGACACTACATAACGATCAAGGGATTGATCCAAGAAGAAGATATAACAATTGTAAATATTGAGGCATCCAACACAGGAGGCACCTCAAAACATAAGGCAAATACTAACAGCCATAAAAGGGGAAATCGACAGGAACACAATCATAGTAGGGGACTTTAACACCCCACTTTCACCAATGGACAGATCATCCAAAATGAAAATAAATAAGGAAACACAAGTTTTAAATGATACATTAAACAAGATGGACTTAATTGATATTTATAGGACATTCCATGCAAAAACAACAGAATACACATTCTTCTCAAGTGCTCATGGAACACTCTCCAGGATAGATCATATCTTGGGTTACAAATCAAGCCTTGGTAAATTTAAGAAAACTGAAATCGTATCAAGTATCTTTTCTGACCACAACGCTATGCGATTATATATCAATTACAAAAAAAAAAATCGGTAAAATATACAAACACAGGGAGGCTAAACAATACACCAATTAATAAACAAGAGATCACTGAAATTATCAGAGAGGATATCAAAAAATACCTAGAAACAAATGACAATGAAAACACGACAACTCAAAACCTATAGGATGCAGCAAAAGCAGTTCTAAGAGGGAAGTCTATAGCAATACAATCCTACCTTAAGAAACAAGAAACATCTCAAATAAACAACCGATCCTTACACCTAAAGCAATTACAGAAAGAAGAACAAAAGAACCCCAAAGTTAGCAGAAGGAAAGAAATCATAAAGGTCAGAACAGAAATAAATGAAAAAGAAATGAAGGCAACTATAGCAAAGATCAATAACACTAAAAGCTGGTTCTTTGAGAAGATAAACAAAGTTGATAAACAATTAGCCAGACTCATCAAGAAAAAAAGGGAGAAGACTCCAATCAATAGAATTAGAAATCAAAAAGGTGAGGTTACAACTGAAACTGAAGAAATACAAAGGATCATGAGAGATTACGACAAGCAACTCTATGCCAATAAAGGACAACCTGGAAAAAATGGACAAATTCTTAGAAATGCACAACCTTCCGAGACTGAACCAGGAACAAATAGAAAATGTGAACAAGCCAATCGCAAGCACTGAAATTGAAACTGTGATTAAAAATATGCCAAAAAACAAAAGCTGTGGACGAGATGGCTTCACAGCCAAATTCTATCAAACATTTAGAGAAGAGCTAACACCTATCCATCTCAAACTCTTCCAAAATAAAGCAGACGGAGGAATACTACCAAACTCATTCTATGAGGCCACCATCACCCTGATACCAAAACCAGACAAAGATGTCACAAAGAAAGAAAACTACAGGCCAATATCACTGATGAACATAGTTGCAAAAATCCTCAAGAAAATACTAGCAAACAGAATCCAACAGCACATTAAAAGGATCATACACCATGATCAAGTGGGGTTTATCCCAGGAACGCAAGGATTCTTCAATATACACAAATCAATCAATGTGATACACCATATTACATACTGAAGGAGAAAAACCACATGATCATCTCAATAGATACAGAGAAATCTTTCGACAAAATTCAACACCGATTTATGACAAAAACTCTCCAGAAAGCAGGCATAGAGGGAACTTACCTCAACATTATAAAGGCCATATAGGACAAACCCACAGCCAACATCATCCTAAATGGTGAAAAATTGAAACCATTTCCACTAAGATCAGCAACAAGACTAGGTTGCCCACTCTCAGCACTATTATACAACATAGTTTTGGAAGTTTTAGCCACAGCAATCAAAGAAGAAAACAAATAAAAGGAATCCAAATTGGAAAAGAAGAAGTAAAACGATCACTGTTTGCAGATGAAATGATTCTATACACAGAGAAGATGCTACCAGAAAACTACTAGAGCTAATCATTGAATTTGGCAAAGTAGCAGAATACAAAATTAATGCACAGAAATCTCTAGCAATCCTACATTCTAATGATGAAAAATTTGAAACTGAAATTAAGAAAACACTCCTATTTTCCATTGCAACAAAAAGAATAAAATATCTAGGAATAAACCTTCCTAAGGAGACAAAAGACCTGTATGCAGAAAATTATAAGACACTGATGAAGGCAATTAAAGATGATACCAACAGATGGATAGATATACAATGTTCTTGGATTGGAAGAATCAACATTGTGAAAATGGCTCTACTATCCAAAGCAATGTACAGATTCAATGCAATCCCTATCAAACTACCAATGGCATTTTTCACAGAACTAGAACAAAAAATTTCACAATTTGTATGGTAACACAAAAGACCCCGAATAGCCAAAGCAATCTTGAGAAAGAAAAACGGAGCATGAGGAATCAGGCTGCCTGACTTCAGACTATACTACAAACTACAGTAATCAAGACAGTATGGTACTGGAACAAAAACAGAAATATAGATCAATGGAACAGGATAGAAAGCCCAGAGATAAACCCATGCACATATCGTCACCTTATCTTTGATAAAGGAGGCAAGAATATACAGTGGAGAAAAGATAGACTCTTCAATAAATGGTGCTGGGAAAACTGGACAGCTAAATGTAAAAGAATGAAATTAGAACACTCCCTAACACCATACACAAAAATAAACTCAAAATGGATGAAAGACCTAAATGTAAGGCCAGATACTATCAAACTCTTAGAGGAAAACATAGGCAGAACACTGTATGACATAAGTCACAGCAAGATCCTTTCTGACGCACCTCCTAGAGAAATGGAAATAAAAACAAAAATAAAAAAATGGGACCTAATGAAACTTCAAAGCTTTTACACAGCAAAGGAAACCATAAACAAAATAAAAAGACAGCCCTCATAATGGCAGATAATATTTGTACATGAAGAAACTGACAAAGGATTAATCTTCAAAATTTACAAGCAGCTCATGCAGCTCAATATCAAAAAAACAAACAACCCAATCCAAAAATGGGCAGAAGACCTAAATAGACATTTCTTCAAAGAAGATATACAGATTGCCAACAAGCACATGAAAGAATGCTCAACATCATTAATCATTAGAGAAATGCAAATCAAAACTACAATGAGATATCTCCCACCGCTCAGAATGGCCATCATCAAAAAATCTACAAACAATAAATGCTGGAGAGGGTGTGGAGAAAAGGGAACCCTCTTGCACTGTTGGTGGGAATGTACATTGATACAGACACTCTGGAGAACAGTAAAAAAAACTAAAAAAACTAAAAATAGAACTACCATACCACCCAGCAATCCCACTACTGGGCATATACCCTGAGAAAACCATAATTCAAAAAGAGTCATGCACCACAATGTTCATTGCAGCTCTATTTACAATGTCCAGGACATGGAAGCAACCTAAGTGTCCATCACCAGAAGAATGGATAAAGAAGATGTGGCACATACATATATACAATGGAATATTAGTCAGCCATAAAAAGAAAAGAAATTGAGTTATTTGTAGTGAGGTGGATGGACCTAGAGTCTGTCATACAGAGTGAAGTAGGTCAGAAAGAGAAAAACAAATACCATATGCTAACACATATATATGGAATCTAAAAAAAAAAAAAAAATGGTCATGAAGAACCTAGGGGCAAGACGGAATAAAGACGCAGACCTACTACGGAATGGACTTGAGGATATGGGGAGGGGGAAGGGTAAGCTGGGACAAAGTGAGAGAGTGGCATGGACATATATACACTACCAAACGTAAAATAGATAGCTAGTGGGAAGCAGCTGCATAGCACAGGGAGATCAGCTAGGTGCTTTGTGACCACCTAGAGAGGTGGGATAGAGAGGGTGGGAGGGAAGGAGATGCAAGAGCAAAGAGATATGGAAATTGATATATATATGTATAACTGATTCACTTTGTTATAAAGGAGAAACTAACACACCATTGTAAAGGAATTATACTCCAATAAAGATGTTAAAAAAAAAAAAGATGGCTTCGCAAAGCTCACTAAGATGTAACACAGGTGTAAAGACCTCAAGCAGGTGAGGAAGTTAGCCATGGTGTTAATCTGGAGGAATAATATTCCAGGCAGAGGAAAGGCATAAACTATAGGTTGTGGGAATATTTCTGGCATTTTTGTGGAAGAAGGAGGCCAGTTGGGGTGAGGGGGCAGGGAATGAGGGATGGAACAAGAGAAGGAGCATTAGGAAAAAGATCAGCAAGGTAATGAGAGGCCACATCCTGGAGGCCATTATTACGAACTTCAGCTTTACTCTGACGGAAACGAGAAACCAACCACTGAAGGACTGTTGGCAGAAGAATGACGTGATCTAAACTAGTCACCACTCGAAAGGACACTTGGTGAGAACAGCCTTAGGGGACAAGGGGAGACACAAAGAGCTTTTGCCACAGTACAGAGGAGAAACGGGATGCAGCTTATTCATGTTGAGACATAGCACTGGAAGTGATGAAAATGGTCAGATTCTGAGTATATTGATATTTTGAAAGTAGATTCTATAGTATTTGTTTACAGACTTAAATCTATAATTTGAGAGAAACTAACACAATCAAGAATAACTCTAAATTTTTGGCCCGAGAAACTGGAAGGATGGAAATGCCATTAAAGAGATGGGAATTACTACAGGAAAACCTAATTTGAGGAAGAAGATGAGGAGTTTTGTCCTGGATGTGTTAGGGCTGAGACACCCATTAGACATACAAATCAAGCATCAAACAGGCAGTTGGATGTGAATCTGAAGTTCAGGACAAGGTCTAAGCTAAAGATATAAATGTCAGAGTCATCAGTGTGTGAACAGCATTTACAGAGAAGATTTTGGATGGGATCACGGAGGCAATGTGCAATGAGAGAAAAAGAATGTATTCTGGGGCACTTCAGTATTTTGCTGTCAGCAATATGAGATGAGTCAGCAAAGGAGACCACAGAAAAGCCAGGCGAGTGAGGTATCTTGAAAACTCAGGAAAGACAGTGCTTTGCGGAGGAGGGGGTGATTTACCATATCAAATTCAAATGCTGTTGATATATTAAGTAAAGTGTTAACTGAGAACTGTGAGGTCTTTCTTGGTCATTGACAACTGAACGTGACGCTCTTTAAACATTTACCCCACATCACACCCTGTAGTCCCCTCCATCCAGCAAAACCCGTGCTGTGTCTGAGGCTATGGCCACATGCTCTTGACTGAGGATCCATGGAGGTGTCCTTAATCCCAGAGTCACGTGGCAAAACCAGCCCCAAGCTGGAATTGTCTCCAAATAAAAAGATTCACTGTGATCTGGATATTATCTTAAGAACCAGTATTTTAGTTCCCTAGATGGAACTTGATGCAGGTCCTCCTTCCTTTCAATGAGTGAGACTTCAAACAAACATGTGGGTACCACAGCAGAGGTAACACTCGGGCAAGCTTTAATGCCACCACTTATGGTCCTGAGATACAGGGGGGAAGAAAGGGATGCTCTATACCCAAAGAGATTAATTAGAACCTCACCCCTCCAGGCAGGGTTTGGCTCATGTGCACTGTGAAGATGGGTGGCTGGGGTATTCTCAAAGCCTGTGGGACTTTCCTCATGCCCTGGAGAAGGACACAGAGGACACAAAAGTCATGGAAAGTATAAGGTGCATGACTCATGGTCTCAAGTTATCTTAGGAACAAGCCATTTCACAGTGCAAGTTGAGTGGGGTCCTGAATTTTATTACAAGCAGCCAGAAATACAGAGCTCAGGCTGCCCAAGTACAAAATATTTCATCATCCCTTTAAAAATATAAAGTGAAAAGCTAACCACACTCCTACGTTTCAAACACAGCACTGGTGCCTCAGTTCACACCACTGTATCAGAACAGAATTACATCAGCCAGATTTTTACCCAAGGCTTATAGGCTTCAACTACTAAGGGTTCTCACAACAAAATAAAGTACCATTAAAAGGTGTCATTTGCTCAGGGAGCCCCAACCCAGAAAGAAGACTGTTTCAGGGACTCTTACAAAACTCTTCACTAAACTTTATTAAATCTAGGACTCCTACTGCAGAAAGATCTTCTAGCACTTCTACAATAGTTGCAAATATTATATTTTACAAAACTCTTCACTAAACTTTATTAATTCTAGGACTCCTACTACAGAAAGATCTTCTAGCACTTCTACAATAGTTGCAAATATTATATTGATCACTTGCAATGAGCCAGGCACCATTTCAAACGGCTTATGTGCATTACCGCATTAATGTCCACAAAGCCCATATGAGTGGACATATCATATGGATGAGAAAACTGAGATAGAATAAGATTGTTACTTGACCAACCTCTTATAATTACTAAGCACTAGAGTCAGGATCCATACCCATGCACTGAGACTTCAGTCAACATGTTACATACAATTATCTCCTGGGATGATTTCTCGTGGTCAAAGTCTCTTGCAGCCCCAAACTCCACAACCAGGTTATAGAATTCTGATGTTATGCAACTTTCTACTCCTATGTCATTACTAAACTTTCTTTAGATACCAAAAATAATATCTTTAAGCATACATATCCTAATAATTCTCCCCTAAAGTTTACTTCTGCACCTACTTCTTATGCTGCAACTGGATGGAAACTAACTCCTTTTATAATTTCTTCTCCTATGTAAGTATAACTATTTCAGCATTGGAAGGAGTGACATATACATTTGAATTCTCCAATTTCCCTATCTTTCTACTTCTGCTTTCCTGGGCCTCATCTCATACTTACATCTTCCAGTCAGTTCTTCCGTGCCAAAATAATCATAATGGTATATATCTCAGTGGTTTATTATGATGTGGACCATCAGAACTGTGAAAGTTCTTAGCATTCTAATACTTGATCTTTAAAAAAATGCATGTCAATTTTGATTCTATAATTCATTCATAGTTATTTTAGTATTAAAGAAGAGATTTTAAATTACTTAATTTTAACCTGAATGAGAATAATGACCATGTGTTTTTGCTCTTTATTATAACACTAGTGCCTAGGCATGTCCTAAAAATTTATTGAAAAAAAAAAAAACAAGTAAATAACTGTTGTTTCAGGCTGCAGGCTGGGTTTGGGTCTACTACAAGCATCTTCTGATTCTGGGATCAAGGTTGAAAGAACATATGCTGTCCAGATAAGGCTTCTTATGGCAAAAAGTACAGGGACACTGGAGGCTGATCTAAACTTGGTAATCACAATTAATGCTTCTATGACACACACTACTGAGGTTCCATTTGCTGAAGCAAATCACATGGCCAGGCCTGACCACAGGATGTAAGAGATCACAGGGCAAGGAGTGAGGAAATATAAACAATTACGCAGTCCCTGCATACTATGTAAGTGTAAGCTGGGAGGACTTCTGCAAACTCTGGGGGAAGCTTCTAGAAGGCAATGATCTGGAGGATTCAGTGTCACTCAATTGCAAGTTTCCTCAAAGGTCATTTGTGCATAATTTTGTTGATGTTGCTTCCAGTAAATTTAAATATATTCAGAATGTATTAAAGGATTTCAGCTTTAAGGAAAACAAGACACATCTTCTGAGAAAATGAAGAATCCTAATGAAATGCAAATATTTTCTTCAGTGAGTGCTTTAACAGTTTGGATTTGAGTGATACCACATTTTCCTAAAGCATACCCTATCCTGTCTTTAAAAGTGCAATTAA
Organism: Delphinus delphis; assembly: GCF_949987515.2. Classification (NCBI taxonomy): domain Eukaryota; kingdom Metazoa; phylum Chordata; class Mammalia; order Artiodactyla; family Delphinidae; genus Delphinus; species Delphinus delphis. Next base: position 155,749,243 of record NC_082683.1, read on the forward strand.
ATTCAACTGAAGAGAGGGGAAGCAAAGTGACTGATTCAAAAGATTCACCATCAACAGATTCTCACACCCTATTCTAATTCAGGCTGGTTCTAGAAGGTCCTCATTTTTCGGTCAGCTTCCTAAGTATTCTTAGGGGAAAGTCTGTCCCTTTTAGCTAAGGACACTCAGTTTTCATGCAAGGCACAAATCTTGTCCCAGATAAATGGAAAGCACTAAATATACATGTTCTGCTCCCTACATATTTTCCATGGAGAAGGAAGGTAGGAGAGAAAGAGCATGCATAGAAAGAGAACATCTGCTACAAAGCAAACTGCCAAATTCATGGCAAGAAACGCTTGGCTGGTGCATTCCATGTGTCAGGTTCATCTTCCTGTGACAGGGAAGAGAAAATGCAGCTCACAACTAGACAAAATTTTAAAAAATATTTTTATAAATGTGGATAAGCATTGCAAATTATTATAAGGTAAATTTCCTAGTAATGGCAGGATTTTCACAGGGTACTCCAAATAGAAAAATATAAATTTATATAATACATACATTATATATAATATATGTAATTTATAGTACAAATTAATAATATATAATTTTCTTTAAATAGTAACCTCGGTATTTCACCAGGTAAAAGTGTAATTTATTTAGGAAAATTGGAATTGAGTTTTTCTGAAAATTACCTTATGTTCTTGGAAATGTTTTTTTTTAATATTTTTTTAAATTTTATTAATTAATTTATTTATTTTGGGCTGTGTTGGGTCTTCGTTTCTGTGCGAGGGCTTTCTCCAGTTGTGGCAAGCGGGGGCCACTCTTCATCGCGATGCGGGGCCTCTCACTATCACGGCCTCTCTTGTTGCCGAGCACAGGCTCCAGACGCGCAGGCTCAGTAGTTGTGGCTCACGGGCCTAGTTGCTCCGCGGCATGTGGGATCTTCCCAGACCAGGGCTCGAACCCGTGTCCCCTGCATTAGCAGGCAGATTCTCAACCACTGCGCCACCAGGGAAGCCCTTGGAAATGTTTTTGTAATGACAGATAACAGTTGGACACCTGGCATCCATAGAACAGGACTGAGAATACAGTTTTGGGGGTATAATGTTGGCTCTAGACAATCTAAGAATAAAAAATTACTCCAGTTTCTGCCTTTCTGTACTAAGCACTTTGGGCAAAGAGAAGTAAAAGCTGAAGTTTGTGTCCACAATAAGGTGACAATCTACAAAGGCAGATAAAACATTATTTCAAAACAATTAGTAACCAAGAGTATCTGTGAAAGGCTAAAATATGCATCAACAGCAAATCAAAACTAAGAAAGTAGAAAAACAAAGAGTGGCTGTACATGGCAGACAATAAATGCAAATGCATCAGAAAAACCAGAGATGAAAAATGTGTTCTAGAGGAGAAGAGCCATGTGGTGAGCTTGAAGGTGATATGGAGTACAGAGATAAAAGTGGTGTGGGGGCTTCCCTGATGGTGCAGTGGTTGAGAGTCTGCCTGCCGATGCAGGGGACATATAGGTTCGTGCCCCAGTCTGGGAAGATCCCACATGCCGCGGAGCGGCTGGACCCTTGAGCCGTGGCCGCTGAGCCTGCGCGTCCGGAGCCTGTGCTCCGCAACGGGAGAGGCCACAACAGTGAGAGGCCCATGTACCGCAAAAAAAAAAAAAAAAAAAAAAAAAAAAATTGGTGTGGGATTGAAGGGCAGGAAGGGAGGACATATCTGCCCTCCTCATACCTGGGAGGACAGGATAGCATGGCAAAATGTCTGAGTGACCAGATGTACCCTACAACACTTTACACTCAGACACTCAACACTAACTGGTGACCTTGGACAAGTCATTTAGACTATTTGGTCCTCAGTTTCCTCATCTATAAAGTGGGAATAAACCCATTAGCCATCTCACCAGGTGATTATATCAACAATACACTGTATGTAAATGCCTTATCAGAAATCCAGCCCTCACACACTGACATTCTACTATTTCTTAGAATGCTAGGTTCCATGAGGAGGACACTGTCATGTTTGCGGCTCCACCCCCACTGCCTAGCAGAGTGCCCAGTACATAACAAGAGTTCAACAAATATCGATTAAATGGAGCCAGAAAAAGGTACTCACTCTATCACACAAGTGAAATTGTTTCTTCTTCCACTTCCATCATTGACAGCACAGTCCTCTTCTCACTTTTTCCTGGGTGAACTGAGCTTATCCCATGCCTTCAAAGACCTGGTATTCAGATGACCCAAGCCACTTCTCTACCATGAATTACAGATTTAATTTCCAAATGTTTCCAGAACATTTCCTACAGTGACCTCAAATTTCATATGTGTAAACCTGAGGTCATTATTCCACCTTCTCTTTTTCCAAAACTTATTCCAGATGTCTGCTCATTCATGGGAAGAATTCAGAATGACCCTGGACTCTTCTTGCTCCCTGACACTTCAAATCCACTGGGACATGAAATCCTGAATTTTCACCAGAGAAATTTCTCTCAAATTGGGAACCCTCTCTTAGACCCATTGCATTGCCTTAGTTTAGAGACTAGAATTGCTAATAACTTTTTAAAAGTTATAGAATAAGCTTGCTGCTTCAGGATATTTGTATAGCAGTTCACAGATATCTCTTTTTTTGATCTCTATAGGAATTAAAACTTCACATAGCAAAATGTTTAATATTTTAAAATAACTAATAGTAGGCAAATCGATTTCATTTAAAACTAACGAAATGCAATGAAAAAAACCAACAAAACACATACATTTTTGTAGCTTACACAGATCTATTCTTGGATTATGAGGGCAGAGACTAATTGTTAACCAAACCTATTTTCTCTTCTGCTTGGGAACACCATTTGGATATATTTCCCAAGCAGAAGAGCTAGTTAGGTGTGCCCACGTGCCTGAGTTCTAGCCAATGGGATGTGAAGAGAAGTGACAGGGATGCACCACTTTCTCTGCATGACCAGCCTTGCTTTTTACCCTTTCAGGGCTTAATGCAGTTTAAGTACCATGGAAACCATATGTTAGAGGAGACAGAGCAACAAGATGGAAAGAGCCTGGGTCCTTGAATTACTGCTCAGAGGGAAGCTAATTGCCAATCAGGAAACTCACCTTGAACTTCAGTTAAGCAAGAAATAAACTTCTTTCCTGTGAATCTGTAATTGGTTCAATATAATAAATTGATTTTTAAAAATTTACATCATATTTCAGCATGATAATAAATTAATCTCAGGAGGAAAAAAGGAACTAAACTTCTACTCTTTAAATCACTGAGATTTTGACTTTTATCTGTTACAAGAGCTAGAATTTATTTAATTAACACATAATTACAGAGGGAGCTTCAAGATGGCAGAAGAGTAAGACACGGAGATCACCTTCCTCCCCACAGATACACCAGAAATACATCTACATGTGGAACAGCTCCTACACAACACCTACTGAATGCTGGCAGAAGACCTCAGACCTCCCAAAAAGCAAGAAACTCCCCACGTACCTGGGCAGGGCAAAAGAAAAAAGAAAAAACAGAGACAAAAGAATAGGGATAGGACCTGCACCAGTGGGAGGGAGCTGTGAAGGAGGAAAGGTTTCCACACACTAGGAAGCCCCTTCGCTGGCGGAGACTGCAGGTGGCGGAGGGGGAAGCTTCAGAGCCGTGGAGGAGAGCACAGCAACGGGGTGTAGAGGGCAAAGCAGAGAGATTTCCGCACAGAGGATCGGTGCCGACCAGCACTCACCAGCCTGAGACGTATGTCTGCTCACCCACCGGGGCAGGCAGGGCTGGGAACTGAGGCTCGGGCTTTGGCTGGATCACAGGGAGAGGACTGGGGTTGGCTGCGTGAACACAGCCTGAAGGGGGCTAGTGCACCACAGCTAGCTGGGAGGGAGTCTGGTAAAAGGTCTGGAGCTGCGGAAGAGGCAAGAGACTTTTTCTTGCCTCTTTGTTTCCTGGTGCAAGAGGAGAGGGGATTAAGAGCACCGCATAAAGGAGCTCCAGAGATGGGCGCATGGACACCAGAGATGGGCATGGGACGCTAAAGCTGCTGCTGTGGCCACCAAGAAGCCTGTGTGCAAGCGCAGGTCACTCTCCACACCGCCCCTCCCGGGAGCCTGTGCAGCCTGCCACTGCCAGGGTCCCGTGATTCAGGGACAACTTCCCCAGGAGAACGCACGGAGCACCTCAGGCTGGTGCAACATCACAACAGTCCCTGCCGCTGGAGGCTCGCCCCGCATCTGTACCCCTCCCTCCCCACAGCCTGACTGAGCCAGAGCCCCCGAATCAGCTGCTCCTTTAACCCCGTCCTGGCTGAGCAAAGAACAGACACCATCAGGTGACCTACAGGCAGAGGTGGGTCAAAATCCAAAGCTGAACCCCAGGAGCTGTGCAAACAAAGAAGAGAAAAGGACATTTCTCCCAGTAGCCTCAGGAGCAGAGTATTAAACCTCCACAATCTACTTGATGTACCCTGCATCTGTGGAATACCTGAATAGACAATGAATCATCCCAAATTGAGGAGGTGGACTATAGGAGCAAAGATATATATATATTTTTCCCTTTGTATCTTTTTGTGAGTGTGTATGTGTATGCTTGTGTGTGTGATTTTGTCTGTATAGCTTTGCTTTCAACATTTGTCCTAGGGTTCTGTCTGCCCATTTTTTTTCTTGTGTTTTTTGTTTGTTTGTTTACTTTTAAAAAATTATTTCTTAATTAATTATTTTAATAAATTTATTTTATTTTACTTTATTTTATTTTATCTTCTTTCTTTCTTTCTTCCTATTTTTTCTCCCTTTAATTCTGAGCCGTGTGGATGAAAGGCTCTTGGTGCTCCAGCCAGGCATAAGGGCTGTGCCTCTGAGGTGGGAGAGCCAAGTTCAGAACACTGGTCAACAAGAGACCTCCCAGCTCCAAGTAATATCAAACAGCGAACATCTCCCAGAGATGTCCATCTCAATGCCAAGACCCAGCTTCACTCAACAACCAGCAAGCTACAGTGCTGGACACCCTATGCCACACAACTAGGAAGACGGGAACAAAACCCCATCCATTAGCAGAGAGGCTGCATAAAATCATAATAAGGCCACAGACACCACAAAACACACCACCAGCCATGGACCTGCCCACCAGAAAGAGAAGATCCAGCCTCATCCACCAGAACACAGGAACTAGTCCCCTCCACCAGCAAGCCAACACAACCCACTGAACAAACCTTAGCCACTAGGACAGACACAAAAAACAATGGGAACTACGAACTTGCAGTCTGCGAAAAGGAGACCCCAAACACAGTAAGTTAAGCAAAATGAGAAGACAGAGAAACACAGCAGATGAAGGAGCAAGGTAAAAACCCACCAGACCTAATAAATGAAGAGGAAATAGGCAGTCTACCTGAAAAAGAATTCAGAATAATGATAGTAAAGATGATCCAAAATCTTGGAAATAGAATGGAGAAAATACAAGAAACAATTAACAAGGACCTATAAGAACTAAAGACCAAACAAACAGTGATGAACAACACAATAAATGAAATTAAAAATTCTCTAGAAGGGATCAATAGCAGAATAAGTGAGGCAGAACAATGGATAAGTGACCTGGAAGGTAAAATAGTAGAAAAACTGCTGCAGAGAAAAATAAAGAAAAAAGAATGAAAGGAATTGAGGACAGTCTCAGACCCCTATGGGACAACATTAAACACACCAACATTCGAATTATAGGGGTCCCAGAAGAAGAAGAGAAAAAGAAAGGGACTGAGAAAATATTTGAAGAGATTATAGTTGAAAACTTCCCTAATATGAGAAAGCAAATAGTTAATCAAATCCACGAGGCACAGAGAGTCCCATACAGGATAAATCCAAGGAGAAACATGCCAAGACACATATTAATCAAATCATCAAGAATTAAATACAAAGAAAAAATATTAAAGCAGCAAGGGAAAAACAACAAATAACACACAAGGGAATCCCCGTAAGGTTAACAGCTGATCTTTCAGCAGAAACTCTGAAAGGCAGAAGGGAGTGGCAGAACATGTTTAAAGTGATGAAAGAGAAGTACCTACAACCAGGATTACTCTACCCAGCAAGGTTCTCATTCAGATTTGATAGAGAAATTAAAACCTTTACAGACAAGCAAAAGCTAAGAGAATTCAGCACCATCAAACCAGCTTTACAACAAATGCTAAAGGAACTTCTATAGGGAGGAAACACAAGAGAAGGAAAAGACCTACAATAACAAACCCAAAACAATTAAGAAAATGGTAACAAGAACATACATATCGATAATTACCTTAAACGTAAACGGATTAAATGCTCCAACGAAAAGACACAGACTGGCTGAATGGATACAAAAACAAGACCCATATATATGCTGTCTACAAGAGACCCACTTCAGACCTAGGGACACATACAGACGGAAAGTAAGGGGATGGAAAAAGAAATTCCATGCAAATAGAAATCAAACAAAGCTGGAGTAGCAATTCTCATATCAGACAAAATGACTTTAAAATAAAGACTATTACAGGAGACAAAGAAGGACACTACATAATGATTAAGGGATCGATCCAAGAAGAAGATATAACAATTGTAAATATTTATGCACCCAACATAGGAGCACCTCAAAACATAAGGCAAATACTAACAGCCATAAAAGGGGAAATCGGCAGGAACACAACCATAGTAAGGGACTTTAACACCTCACTTTCACCAATGGACAGATAATCCAAAATGAAAATAAATAAGGAAACACAAGCTTTAAATGCTACATTAAACAAGATGGATTTAATTGATATTTATAGGACATTGCATCCAAAACAACAGAATACACATTCTTTTGAAGTGCTCATGGAACACTCTCCAGGATAGATCATATCTTGTGTCACAAATCAAGTCTTGGTAAATTTAAGAAAATTGAAATCATATCCAGTATCTTTTCCAACCACAACGCTATGAGACTAGATATCAATTACAGGAAAAAATCTATAAAAATACAAACACATGGAGGATAAACGATACACTACTTAATAACCAAGAGATCACTGAAGAAATCAAACAGGAAATCAAAAAATACCTAGAAACAAATGACAATGAAAACACGACAACCCAAAACCTGTGGGATGCAGCAAAAGCAGTGCTAAGAAGGAAGTTTATAGCAATACAATCCTACCTTAAGAAACAAGAAACATCTCAAATGAACAACCTATCCTTACACCCAAAGAAATTAAAGAAAGAAGAACCAAAAAAACCCATAGTTAGCAGACGGAAATAAATCATAAAGATCAGATCAGAAATAAATGAAAAAGAAATGAAGGAAATGATAGCAAAGATGAATAACACTAAAAGCTGGTTCTTTGAGAAGATAAACAAAGTTGATAAACAATTAGCCAGACTCATCAAGAAAAAAAGGGAGAAGACTCCAATTAATAGAATTAGAAATCAAAGAGGAGAAGTAACAATTGACACTGCAGAAATACAAAGATCATGAGAGATTAGTACAAGCAACTCTATGCCAATAAAGGACAACCTAGAAGAAATGGACAAATTCTTAGAAATGCACAACCTTCTGAGACTGAACCAGGAACAAATAGAAAATATGAACAGACCAATCACAAGCACTGAAATTGAAACTGTGATTAAAAATCTTCCAACAAACAAAAGCCCAGGACCAGATGGCTTCACAGCCGAATTCTATCAAACATTTAGAGAAGAGATAACACCTGTCCTTCTCAAACTCTTCCAAAATAAAGCAGAGGGAGGAACACTCCAAAACTCATTCTACGAGGCCACCATCACCCTGATACCAAAACCAGACAAAGATGTCACAAAGAAAGAAAACTACAGGCCAATATCACTGATGAACACAGAGGCAAAAATCCTCAACAAAATACTAGCAAACAGAATCCAACAGCACATTAAAAGGATCATACACCATGATCAAATGGGGTTTATCCCAGGAATGCAAGGATTCTTCAATATATGCAAATCAATCAATGTGATACACCATATTAACAAACTGAAGGAGAAAAAACATATGATCATCTCAATAGATGCAGAGACAGCTTTCAACGAAATTCAACACCCATTTATGATAAAAACCCTCCAGAAAGTAGGCATAGAGGGAACTTTCCTCAACATAATAAGGCCATATATGACAAACGCACAGCCAACATCATCCTCAATGGTGAAAAACTCAAACCATTTCCACTAAGATCAGGAACAAGACAAGGTTGCCTACTCTCACCAATATTATTCAACATAGTTTTGGAAGTTTTAGTCACAGCAATCAGAGAAAAAAACAGAAATAAAAGGAATCCAAATCAGAAAAGAAGAAGTAAAGCTGTCCCTGTTTGCATATGAAATGATATTATATATAGAGAATCCTGAAGATGCTACCAGAAATCTACTAGAGCTAACAATGAACTTGGTAAAGTAGCAGGATACAAAATTAATGCACAGAAATATCTTGCATTTCTATACACTAACAAAGAAAAATCTGAAAGAGAAACTAAGGAAACCCTCCCATTTACCATTGGAACAAAAGAATAAAATATCTAGGAATAAACCCACCTAAGAAGACAAAAGACCTGTATGCAGAAAATTAAAGACACTGATGAAAGAAATTGAAGATGATACAAACAGATAGAGAGATATACCATGTTCTTGGATTGGAAGAATCAACATTGTGAAAATGACTCTATAACCCAAAGTAATGTACAGATTCAATGCAATCCCTATCTATCTACCACTGGCATTTTTCACAGAACTAGAAGAAAAAATTTCACAATTTGTATGGAAACACAAAAGACCCCGAATAGCCAAAGCAATCTTGAGAAAGAAAAATGGAGTGGGAGGAATCAGGCTTCCTGACTTCAGACACTACTACAAAGCTAGAGTAATCAAGACAGTATGGTACTGGAACAAAAACAGAAATATAGATCAATGGAACAGGAGAGAAAGCCCAGAGATAACCTCATGCACATATGGTCATCTTATCTTTGATAAAGGAGGCAAGAATATACAGTGGAGAAAAGACAGCCTCTTCAATAAGTGGTGCTGGGAAAACTGGACAGGTACATGCAAAAGTATGAAATTAGAACACTCCCTAACACCATACACAAAAGTAAACTCAAAATGGATTAAAGACCTAAATGTAAGGCCAGACACTAACAAACTCTTAGAGGAAAACACAGGCAGAACACTCCATGACATAAATCACAGCAAGATCCTTTAGATCCACCTCCTAGACAAATGGAAATAAAAATAAACAAATTGGACCTAATGAAACTTCAAAGCTTTTGCATAGCAAAGAAACCATAAACAAGACAAAAAAACAACCCTCAGAATGGGAGAAACTATTTGCAAATGAAGCAACTGACAAAGGATTAATCTCCCAAACATAGAAGCAGCTCATGCAGCTCAATACCAAAAAAAACCACCCAATCCAAAAATGGGCAGAAGACCTAAATAGACAGTTCTCCAAAGAAGATATACAGATTGCCAACAATCACATGAAAGAATGCTCAACATCATTAATCATTAAAGAAATGCAAATCAAAACTACAATGAGATGTCATCTCACACCAGTCAGAATGGCCATCATCAAAAAAATCTACAAACAATAAATGCTGGAGAGGGTGTGGAGAAAAGGGAACCCTCTTGCACTGTTGGTGGGAATGTAAATTGATACAGCCACTATGGAGAACAGTATGGAGGTTCCTTAAAAAGCTAAAAATAGAACTACTATACAATCCAGCAATCCCACTACTGGTCATATACCCTGAGATAACTATAATTCAAAAAGAGTGACATACCAAAATGTTCACTGCAGCTCTATTTACAATAGCCAGGACATGGAAGCAACCTAAGTGTCCATCACCAGATCAATGGATAAAGAAGATGTGGCACATATATACAATGGAATATTACTCAGCCATAAAAAGAAATGAAATTGAGTTATCTGTAGTGAGGTGGATGGACCTATAATCTGTCATACAGAGTGAAGTAAGTCAGAAAGAGAAAAACAAATACCGTATGCTAACACGTATATATGGAATCTAAGGAAAAAAATGGTCATGAAGAACCTAGGGGCTAGATGGGAATAAAGACACAGACCTACTAGAGAATGGACTTGAGGATATGGGGAGGTGGAAGGGTAATCTGTGAAAAAGTGAGAGAGTGGCATGGACATATATCCACTTCCAAACGTAAAATAGATAGCTAGTGGGAAGCAGCCGCATAGCACAGGTAGATCAGCTCAGTGCTCTGTGATCACCTAGAGCGGTGGGATAGGGAGGGTGGGAGGGAGGGAGACGCAAGAGGGAAGAGATATGGGAACATAGGTATATGTATAACTGATTCACTTTGTTATAAAGCAGAAACTAACACACCATTGTAAAGCAATTATACTCCAATAAAGACGTTAAAGAAAAAACCACATAATTACAAATTAGAATTAATATCCAGTATATTAAGTCATCTATTTGGGGTATCAAAAGTCTCAAGGATACTATAGAAAATTTCTAGAGTTTAATTCCAGAGGATATTGTCAACATTAATATTTTTACTACTAACAAAATTATTAACATTACCAAGTAATACTGTCACCTTGGTGCCTTTCTTCATACTTTCACCGGTGGAAAGCATCATGTCTTCTAAGCTATCCCAACTATCATTCTTCATATTTATTAACAGGCATAGAAATCTTGAAAAGGTTCATTCCACAGTGATTAAATAACTACTTTCATACCATGGTAACTATATGAAAAGTCCAAATCACAATGATGGCAGATGGGAACATGAAAGGTTTTCTACTTCACCTTAATACTTTTGAATCCAGCAGATCTTACACTCCTGGAAAGTTTACAAAGCTGAAAGTCCATCGTCCTATATGGAAAACTAATTGCTTTCTTTTTTAACATATTTATTCCTAGACCAGTCTGTGCATCATTCCGAGCAGAATGATGATTAGTTGACAAAACTGTTTCATGCTGCCTATTAGAACCAATAGACAGTAGAGACTTTGCCTCTCCAAACCAGAAATGGACAGTTGTCTTTTTTTCCCATTCTTTTCCCCATTTTAATGAGCAGGTCTGGTTAACAGACATTCTTCAATGCTCTTGATAAATAGTTTTACTCCAGTCTAAATAACAGAAGTATGAGTTTAAAGATGAGAGGACGAGGGAAGAAAATAATTGCAATTCGACTAAAAACAGAGCTAAATCCATATAAACTTCTCTAGCACTAAAATGGTAGAAGTTTTATCCTAAAAAAAATTCAGAGACTTCCAAATACCTTTCTGTGATTTTTTTTTATCAGCTTATTGTCTCCATTTTAAGCAGATATACTGAATTCCAGCAGACTGTTAGAGAAAAGTAGGGTGCCACAAAAACCTCTTCCAAGAAACAACTATTTTAGACTGTTTGACACAGTAAGCATTTAAAAAAAAAATGAAAATGCACTTCGCTGAAATCTGGTAGATGACAGAAATGAAAGCCAAAACCACTTCCTATTTTGGCTTGGCTTATAAACCAATTGCAGAATATCACAGTTTTGTTCTATATGAGGACATGTTTACTCTCTGGATAGAAAAGTAGCTCAACTACTCTTCCAATATTTATTCTAAAACAAAAATTATTTTACTAGGTACAGAGTTACCAGTGAACAGTGGTTAGAAAAGGAGATGGGCACTTCTGCCTTAGTTTAGAAACTCCTTAGAATGGTTAATCAGGCAAATCTATCTGTGCAAAATATCAGATTATCTTTAATATTCAGAAGCACAACACATGGCCTCAATCAGTTCAGCTCTCAGCTGCAAAGCTGTCTGTAAATTAAAAGTCATATTTAACTTAAGCAGCTGCTCCCATAACCTAAAGTTTCTTATCCCTTATTTTCCCAGTACTTTATAATCTCATACTGTAGTTCTACACTGGGAAAAAACTTGTGGAATAAACCTTTAATTGTACTAATTTTAATTGTGCTAGTTTTAGAGGTGGCAAGGAGGAAAAGGAGCAGAGAAGAAGAAGCTACAATGATAAAAATATGCTGGTACAACCGCTGCGGAATGTTTCAGTATGACAAAAATGACAGAACTGCCAGTTTAGTCAGGGTGGCAGTCATACTCTTCTGTGATGGATATCGAGGCTTCCAGGCAAAGGTACTCACTGTCTCAGGCACAGGCAGCCACCCTCCTCTGAAGACGGATATGGTCCTGCCAGGCTGGATGACATTTCACAGTCCCTGCAAGCCTTATGATGCCATGGCTCTGTGAACAGCAAGCTACAGTTCAAAGGTGAATGACCTCATTGATGAAAAAGTCATCCAATGAGAAATAAGATATCACAGTAATATTAAAATGAAAAGGAAAACTTGATCTTGAAGAAGTTCGAATAACTCTCAAAGCCAAATGGAATTTCCTTTGGTGCTGATCCAACATTTAAGTCTGCCAAAAGCAATTTAATTTCAGTTTGGCAGAAAATGTTGCATATAACTCAGGAGTGAGACCACAAACTTTCCTGAAATCATTTAACCCACAGAAAAGCAAACCAGCAGCCTAAGTTTAACTGCAGGGACTGTAAACAAGGAGGGAAATATTCTCCATCCATTTACCAACATGTCTCCAGATACCAGCAACAATCCCAGGAAATTGTATGAAATATTTTCATTGGTTTTCTTTTCTTACTGATTACCAGTTCTAATTATCATGAGTACATTCCCAATAGCATCTAAATCATTGTTTCCTTTCTATATTCAAGATCAACCACTACTTCTGCATGTTTAAATCACCGTGGGGATTTGGTCATAAAGTAAAAGCAGAAATCTGAACTTATGGATTAAAATGTTCATTGGCCACACTCTTCCTCTGACCAAATAAATTTACAGATGCAATAATGAGTGAAAATATTTATGATATGAATACAATTTTCTTTCTAAGGAAAATTCAGAATTCCTTAGAATTTTTAAGTAGTTTTTACTTAAATGTAAATTTTTTACATTTTTAAGTAGTTTTTTTTTAACCAATTTATCCTCCCACCCCTACTTCCCCACCACCTTCAACACACAAAGACACACAGACTTCCTTTCTCCACTCCCCAGCTTGACCATGTAAAGCATCAGCTATGGCTCAGGCCCAGCTGCCTAGACATTATTTTAGTACTCTCTTACCACTTTAGGCTTCATGAGTCTCTTAGGGACTGGAAATCCAGGAACAACACTGTAATCCCATATATTATAGTTCCTCCAGTCTCCTGAATGGACATCGGGCCCAGTACATAGCATCCCCATATTTTAGTCTGCTCAGGCTGTACTAACAAAACACCACAGAGTGGTTTAAACAACAGAAATTTATTTTCTCATAGTTCTGGAGGCTGGGAAGTCCCAGATCAAGGTACTGGCTGATCTGATTCCTGGTTAGGGCTCTCCTGACTTCAGCCAGCCACCTTCTCACTGTGTCCTCCCATGACAGGGGCAGGGTGGAGCAGGGAGCACAAGCTCTGGTCTCGTCTTCTTATAAGGACCATAAACCCATCATGGGGGCGCATGCTCCTGGCCTAATTACTTCCCAAAGATCCCACCTCTGAATACCACCACATTGGAGATTAGGGCTTCAATATATGAATTTGGGGGGATAAAAACATTCAGTCCATAACACCTAGAAATGAACACAAATCATCCACGTGCTCGCCACACACACCCCACTTACTTCCCACTCCTGGTGCTGGCTGGTTTCTCTGTGTAGACTCTCTGTCCTTTGCTACAACAGGGTCCCTGTCCTAAACTTCCCAGGAGCCAAAGCCTGGTGGTAGTAGTCACTCACAGGCACATGTCTAACCTTCTTGTCCTGAGTTTGCTGCTGGGTTCCCCATCATTGTGCTCTAATCAATAGTTGGATCTAGATGAACTCTGAAACGGCTGGACCCATAAGCACTGTGCCCCCGTCTGTCCCACAGCAGCTCCAGAGTGTGCCTCTGAAGTTGGGTCTCTGTGCTCATTCCTCATCACCTCATGAGCCAGATCTTGTACTTGGATCCTGCACTTTCTCTGGCCCTTTCTTCCCTGTTGTGCCCTTAAACTGACCACAAACCTCACGTCTAAGCCCTAAGTATTTCTCCATGACTCCAAGAAATGCAGTTTTGATTTAAAAGTTGCTACATAGGGCTTCCCTGGTGGCGCAGTGGTTGAGAGTCCGCCTGCCGATGCAGGGGACACGGGTTCGTGTCCCGGTCCAGGAAGATCCCACATGCCGCGGAGCGACTGGGCCCGTGAGCCATGGCCACTGAGCCTGCGCGTCCGGAGCAAACAAACAAACAAAAAAATGTTGCTACATAAAACAAGTCTAAATCATCCCATAGACTGTGAAGAGCACAGACATTTGTTAAAGGTTTGTGTAGCCATGATCACTTTTAAAGGAGAAGAGAGGTTCCCTTCAATGATCTTTTCTAGGGAATTATGATAAGCGGTAAGTCACTTCCACATGGTAATTAAATCTTTCATCCACGTCACCCACCCCCGAAAGCTCTTCATATTTCACTCTCACTAGGATCTCAAACGATGCACTGTGTGGTGCACGTGGCCTCTGCTCATAGTGTGCCGTGATCCTGCTCTATTTCTCATTCATGGTTTATTTCTTTTGTTTTACTTACTTTAAGAGAAAACAAACACCAGAAGAACAACACTGATCAACGCTGGCTGTCACCAGTCTAACAGATGGATTTAACTTGTCAAGGGTAATAGAAATGCAAGTCACAAATATCTGAAGAGTCAAGCATCTGTTTATTTAGGAGATAGCCTTTATTCTTTCAGCTGTGTTAATTTTGGTTCCAATAGTACTAGGAAGCCAGGTATCTTAGGTATCCCTTTTTCACTCTGTACTAGTGAAGATCAGACCACGACATCATAACTGTGTTAGAAGATCACAAAGTCAGAGGAGTTTCAAGTTAGAAGGCACAGAGAAGCTCTCTGTACCAGCCGCTGCTTAGGCTCATGTAAGTACCCTCATCCCACCCTCAGAGGGAAGTCACAGGAATGTGACTTTCCTGTGATGGTCACAGGAATCCTACAAGCAAATCTGAGAAACCACCTGCTATGCTTGCCATGAGCTAAAATGAAATGATCCTATGTCACCAGCAACATGAAGGAAGAATATAGAAGTGGAAAGCGGGCATTCATGGAACAGTAAAAGTGATAAAATTAACATGCTATAATTATATTGCCTCACAACCGATAAACATTTATTGGGCACCACTTACTGTGGGGTAAGGAACTATGGGGAACTATGGTGGTAACCTTATATCATAATATTTTTGTGTGTCACATTTTCTCAATTCATCCACCCTATATACAATTCCAAAGACATCAGTGACTTTTGGGCAAGACAGAGGGAAGGAAAGGGAATAACATTAGTGGCAAATACTGACACTGCCAAGAATAAATATCAGAAGTAAGCTATTGATTCCTACTGGAAATCAAAGCAGAAAATTAGCTCATTAGAAGACAAGGTCCAATGGAAGCTGCCAATTGAGAGGATTCCTCGTGAAGTCTAAGGAACCACTTAATAATAAAGGAGGAGCCTTCCCCCACATCTTTGTGTGGCCTGTGCCCCAGCTCAGTGCTTGTAAGTGGAGGTGTATCTTTAGAAATCTGTTGTCCAAAGCCAAAGCTTAAGACCACTGATAGACCTCTGAGACCTTCATCCAACAAGACATGCAGGTTTCTGTACAGCCACACAGGAGCAAATGAAATTCTCCTCTTTTTCCAAGATGAGCCTAGGAAAACTCACCCTGGCATAAAGCCTAGCGGGCATGGAGTGTTTCAGGTGGGGTCCCATGAGTAGGCACCACGGACAGCCACAGCAAAGGACAGGGCTGATGAAGGCCACCCTCCTGGGCATTACTGTCCATTTTACTCAATTAGATTTGTGGTACAGGAAATCCAAATGGAAAACCATAAGGGAACAGCCACAGGGGGTAAAAGCCAAAGAGACAAAAGGCAGACTTTTCAACAGGAAAATGTGGCCTCTTAAAATAAGACAGATACAGCCTTGGAATTTTTCAGATTAAAAAATCACACTAAATGTTGCCAGTTTGACACTGTGCCTATCTCATCCCCATCTCAAAGATTCTGTGGCAGATGGCAAGGAGCAAAATGACTCAAAAATGTCAGTCCTTTTTCTTCTAATAAAGAGAAGCTATCAAAAATACACAAAACATGGGGCTTCCCTGGTGGCGCAGTGGTTGAGAGTCCGCCTGACGATGCAGGGGATGCGGGTTCGTGCCCCAGTCTGGGAGGATCCCACATGCTGCGGAGCGGCTGGGCCCGTGGGTCATGGCCGCTGAGCCTGCACGTCCGGAGCCTGTGCTCCACAACGGGAGAGGCCACAGCAGTGAGATGCCCGCGTACCTCAAAAAAAAAAAAAAAAAAAAAAACACAAAACAGCAGAGAGAAAAAGCAAAAAGAAACTGTGTAAGTACCCTTGTTTTGCAGGAATGGAGCAACACATACTAGTTCCCTGAAATTCAGATTCCTCCCCAAAATAAGGCTTAGGCTTAATAGTGGGTTTTTAAGTAAAATTTTCTAATTTTTTTAGTTGGTTTGCTTTGGGGGAAGATATTGCATGCACACTGTATAAAACATACAATATATAGTGAAAAGTACATGTCTCCTCCTTTCACCCCTGATGGAGTTCTCATTCTCTGAAGCAACCATTTTTACCAGACTTTTGTGTGCCCTCAGAAATTCATCTCTAATCCTAGGATAGAAGTATGTACGTGTTTGCGTTGCCCCCTCTTTTTACACAAATAGAGCAATCTAAACATATTGTCAGCATCTTGCATTTTCCAGTTAATATATTGAGGATATTATTCTATATTTATTCTTTCATTTATTTATTCCACAAATATCTATTGGGTACCCACTATTTGCAAGGCACTGATCCAGGCAGTTGGACCAGCAGTGAATAAACTAATGTCCTTGCTCTGAGGAAGCTTATGTTTAGCAGAAAGAATTATGTCAAAAAAACAATGTCTAATAAATATATATTACATCAGATGTATTATTTTTTTAAAATAAAGCAGGGTAATGGGACAGAGTAACAGTGTTGTGATGGGGAAGAGAAAGGCTTGCTTTGAGTGATGACATTTCAGTAGTGACCTCAAGAGAAGATCATGCGGCTATCAGAGGAATAACTGTTCAGACAGCAGGAAGAGTACATGCAAAGGTCCTGAGGCAGGTGTGTGATGATCACAACTGAGGAGCAGCAGAGAGGTCACCATGGATGTCGCACAGTAAGCAAGGGAGAGAGTGATAGGAAATGAGGTCACAGAATGAGGAAGACAGTCAGATTAGACTGTTGTAGCCCTTGGTCAAATATTGGGCTTTTACCCTGAGTGAGATGGAAAGTCACCAGCGAGTCGGGAGTGACATGCTAGACATACATTTCAGAATGATTATTCTGACTGCTATGCTGAGAAGTTTCACAGGCAGCAAGGCTAGAAACAAGACCAGTTAGGAGACTATAGCAATAGTCCAGGCAAAAGGTGATGCTGGCAGGGACCAGGGTGGAGGAGTGGAAACAGTGGATGGTGGTCAGATTCTGGATGCCTTGTGAATATTGAGCTGTCAGAAGCTGCTGATGAACCGATGTGGAGAGTGGGAAAAAAGAGAAGTGCCATGGATGACACTGAGAGTTCTAGCCTGAGTCCTGAGAGTTACTGAAAAGATAAAGTTTCTGTTTATTGAAATGAGAAGGCTATGGGCAGAGCAACGCTGGGGAAGGAGAAGCAATCAAACCCTGATTTTAGACATGGCAGGTTTGATATGCCTGTGAGACCTCCAAGTGGAAATGTCAAGGAGGCCACAGGATATATGAGTCTGGAAGTAATGGAGAGGCTGGAGACAGGGAGAGAAATGTGGGAGTTGTCAGCACGTGTGTGGATGGTGTTCTAAAACACGTATTTATTAAAATATTTATGTTACATATATTCTACTCACACTTTGCCTGAACACTTTAAACAGCTGCATAATAGGGAACTTTTTATATTAGATTTAAATGAAGATCAATGCTTTGTGAAAAAGTCAGATACACAGTTGGTCCTCGTTATTCACAGATTCCATCTTTGCAAATTTGCCTACTTGCTAAAATGTATTTGTAACACTAAAATCAATTCTTGCCTTCGTGATAAACCATAGAGTGGTGAAAACCTTAACTCAGTCAACACATGTTTTCCCAGATGAGCTGTCTTCATGTTTCTGCTTTCATACTATAAAGTGTCCACTTGGTGGTCTATTCAGTGTCACGTGTTTTTTGTTTTGTGCTTTTTGTTGGTGATTTCTCTTTAAAATGCCCCCCAAGAAGCTGCTGTATAGCACAGGGAGATCAGCTCGATGCTCTGTGACGACCTAGAGGCGTGGGATAGGGAGGGTGGAAGGGAGGCTCAAGAGGGAGGACATAGGGGGATATATGTATACATACAGCTGATTCACTTTGTTGTACAGGAGAAACTAACACAACATTGTAAAGCAATTATACTCCAATAAAGATATTTAAAAAATTAAATAAATAAAAAATAAAATGCTCAAATAAATAAAATGCCTCCTAAGCATAGCACTGAAGTGCTTTCTGGTGTTCCTAAGTGTAAGAAGGTTGTGATGTGACTTACAGAGAAAATACGTGTGTTAGATAAGCTTGGTTCAGGCATGAGTTATAGTGTCTTGGCTTGGAGTTCAAAGTTAAAGAGTCAACAATATATATTAAATAAAGTGTCTTTAAATAAAAACACACATAGGCCAAGGTTATGTATTGACTGACTGAAGAAAATGTTGTGACCAGAGGTTTGTAGGAATCTAATGCTGCGCTTCCTCTAGAAGTAACAGGTTAGTTTTCACCAATTCAGTGTTTATGGTGACTTTTTAGGCTATAACTGTCACAAGTAATGAAAACTGACTGATTTGTTTTTAGACCTTTTCTACCCTTGACATGGGGAGCAAAAGATTGAAGTTACTTAGAGAAATCATCTACCACTACTCCACGCCTTAAGGTAAAACCTCATAGAAGCCAACCCAGAAAGGTGAGGCTATGACCTATTTTTAAGAAGTAGTAGAGAAGAAAAACCAAAAACAACAATGACAAAAGACCTTCCATTAATAAGTGCAATGATCTACACACAGTGAACCTTAATAAATGTCATGACTGACAACTTTCAAAACCCGTTAGAGTATCTAATGGCTTTCCTTGTCAGAAAAGTATCTTTGTATCCTACCCAAATCCCAATGCAGTTTAAAAACCCATCTACTCTTTGTGTTCACACTAGGAATGAAAACTTGTTAATCACCAGCTTCTGCTATAAGTCCTTCATACACTCAAACACATTAAATTGCCTCATGCTCTTCCATTTTCTAAGTAAAATAATTCCATTTACTTTAAAATTTCTTTCTTAGGGATTATTTTCCATTCTCTAATCAGCTGAATAGCACTCTTTCTGCTTTGAAACACTTATAATCAATCCCTTTGCCCTGTTAAATGATGAATTACAATTTCCATATTGTTGCCTCCCGAGCCCGCACTGTCCGTCATAAATGTTTAACTGTAAGGTCATTTCCTATCAAGATCTCCATGAGCAACTGTTTTAATATGTAATTGTTCTTCCGACCTTTCTACTTAAGGACTCCCCTTCTTTTCTTATAAAAATATTTTTACAATGAAACCATGTTAATTATTAAAGACAACAGGTCAAATGCAAAGACAGAAAAGGCTTTTTATTCAAAAGAAAACAAAGAGAATAAAGTAAGACTGAAGACAATCAGCCTATAAATGTGAGCTAATTATAAAGAGGTTTAATGTTTATTGACCCAAGATTTTAGCACATGTCCACATTGGGGGTTTGGGGATTTGGGTACAGGCTCAGGTACCATTCCTTTTCAGTCCTCATTGGCAACATATCTTGTCACTGCCCTACTTTTGAAAAAAGTATTTCTTATAGTTTGGATCATCAGGAGTTTGCATCACATTCTACTAACCACCACATGATTTCTATTACATTTAACATTGATTTTAAGAAATTTTCTAAAAATTTGTCCAGGCATTAAAAGAACAAAACTCACTGAATTACAAAGCTAAGCCACTAGAAAACATATGACTGGACAAAGCAAGAGAATGAGGTATCAGGATACTAAACTAGGAGTCCTGAAAATTGAACCCCATGGCTAGAAGGCTATATATATGTGACCTTAGACTAGTCATTTGACCTGCTGGGATTTGAGGATCCTCATGAAGTGCAGGTACTAGACTATCTCTAAGATCTCTACTATTTCAAAATTCTGTGTTTACAGTGAGCACAATTAGTTGGGGCTAGAGGAAGATCAGTGACAGCACAGATTACACACATGGTTAAATCTAATTAATTAGGGTGGATATAGTATTATATTTGCATGTTGCACACAGGCCACTCCTATCAAGTGACCAGTAGGACATAAGACACACACTTTAAGTCTGGAGATCAATTCTAGGCTTGCCTCAAACAAGATGCTAGGTCATTTTCCAACACCAAATATGTCATTCCAACACCAGCTGGGTATCCTATAATTCAGTTCAATTCTGATACTAACTACCTGGAGTTAGTACAAACCCCACAGGTTAAGGGCTCAGTCCCAGAGGACTGCTCCCACTTCAGATGCCATCAAACAGGGTCCCTAGGCCACCTGCACTTCTGCTTGATCTATTACCAATAGGAGGTGCCCACAAACCCCTTTCTCCCACTTCCATTCAATAATTCTCTAGAACAACTCACAAAACTTAAGAAAGCACTATACTTATAATGACAGTTTTATTATAAAGGATATAGCTCAGCACCAGCCAAATGGAAAAGACGCTTAGGGCAAGGTACTGCAGGGGGAGGTGCAGAGTCTTCATGCTCTCTCAGGGCATGCCACCCTCCAGCACATAGATGTGTTTACCAACCCAGAAGATCCCTTAGCCTGCCTTGGCCTCATTGTTTCAGAGTTTTTAGTTAAAGCTTCATAACATAGGTACGATTGATTAAAGCATTGGTCATTGGTGACTGAGCTCAATCATTAGTCTGAAAGTTCTAACCCTCTAATCTAATGCTTGGTCTTTCTGGTAATCAGGCCCTATCCTGAAGCTATCTCAAGGACTTGCCTTGAGTCTTCTTATTAGCATAACCTCAGGTACGGTGGAATGGAGCTCCTGATAAATAACAAAAGACACTTTTATCACTCAGGAAATCCCAAGGGTTTTAGGAGCTCTGTGCCAGGAACCAGGGACAAAAACCATTTTTTAAAATTATACACATGGGGTTATTATTATATACAAGGTTCACAAGGTTATTATTCACAAGGGTTGTTGTTATTATTCACAAGGTTATTATACCCAAAGATTCAGAGTCCTAGCTTCATGAGCAGTTCTCAGGCCTAAGAATAAATATGACTTAGGGCACAACCATGCATGGGGAAATCTCCCCCAGTGCCCCTCTCAGAGATGGCAAAGAAGAACACTGGAGAAAAACCTCTTAATATAATCTTCCCAGTGGACAGAAACGGAAGTGCTTAAGATTTTCTAACCACCCACCTCAGACCCCCTGCCAAGGAACTGGCTCAAAGAACCCATGCTCTTACGATTTACTCATCCTCATGACCTACCCTCCTCTCCATTCTGTAAGAATTTAGTTTACAAACATCTATATAACTACTTACTCCTCTCTGCGGTAGTTATGATTATGAAGAAACTGAGGCACTGAGAAGTTAAGCAACTTACTCAAGGTCACACATGTGATTGGCAGAGCTGGTATTCAAATCCAGAGTGCATGCCCTAACCACTGTGCTGCTACATAAACTCTGGACTCATTAACTGACAAATGGTGCTATCACGAAGGAATGTTATCTCTCTCTTCATTTTGAAAAGGAAAGATTTTTTGATTCGATGGTAAATGGGATTGTTTCCATAATTTCTTTCTGATAGTTCATTATTATGGTATAGAAATACAACAGATTTCTGTATATTAATTTTGTATCCTGCAACTTTACCAAAGTCATTGATGAGTTCTAGTAGTTTTCTGGTGGTGTCTTTAGAATTTTCTATGTGTAGCATCATGTCATCTGCAAAAAGTGACAGTTTTACTTCCTTTCCCATTTGGATTCCTTTTATTTTTTTTTCTTCTCTGCTGGCTGTGGCTAGGACTTCCAAAACTATGTTGAATAAAAGTGGCAAGAGTGGGCATCCTTGTCTTTTTCCTGATCTTAGAGGAAATCCTTTCAGTTTTTCACCTTTGAGTATGATGTTAGCTGCAGGTTTGTCATATATGGCCTTTGTTATGTTGAGGTATGTTCCCTCTATGTTGAATCTAAAAAATATAACAAACTAGTGAATACAACAAGAAAGAAGCAGACTCACAGATATAGAGAACAAACTAGCAGTTACCAATGGGGAGAGGGAAGGGGGAGGAGCAATATAAGGGTAGAGGATTAAGAGGTACAAACTATTAGGTATAAAATAAGCTACAAGGATATACTTTACAATGTGGGGAATATAGCCAATATTTTATAATAACTATAAATGGAGTATAACGTTTAAAAATTGTGACTCATAAAACTGTAAACCTGTAACTTCTATAATGTTGTCCATCAACCATACTTCAATAAAAGAAAAAAAAAAGAAAAAACTTTTAAATTGCACTTGTTTCTCCCCTTACCTTTTTTTTTTGTTTGTTTTACATTTTTTTTTACATTTTAGGGGAGTTTAAGTTATCATTTAGTCCATTGATTACAGAATAGTGAGGAGGATTACAAGAGTTTTGGAGCACTCTTAGATACCCTTGATTATAGAGTCTACGGAACTTCGTAAAAAGCCCCCAGATTCCTTCCCCGTGTGCCACAGAAGGCACAGCACCACCTAAACAAGCTCGAGAGTTGGGCACAAGCTCGTCTATCAGCTCGGACCCCAAAGATGGGCATGAAATGATAACGCTGCTGCCACTGCCACCGAGAATCCTGTGTGCAAGCACAGGTCACTAACCACAACCCAACCCCCTCGGGGGCCTGAGCAGCATGCCAATGCCAGGGTCCCAAGATCCAGGGACAACTTCCACGGGAGAACGTTCAGCGCACCTCAGGCTGTTGCAATGTTACGCTGGCCTCTGCCGCCGCAGGCTCACCCCACATTCTAATTATGACTACTGTACCCCTCCCTCTCCCTGTCCTGAGTAAGCAAGAAAGCCCTAATCAGCTGCTGCTTTAACCTCTCCTGTCTGGGCAGGGAGCAGACACCTGAGGGTGACCTACACACAGAGGCAAGGCCAAAACCAAAGCTGAATGCCAGGAGCTGTATGAACAAAGAAGAGAAAGGGAAATTTCTCCATATAGACTCAGAAGCAGTAGATTAAATCTCCACAGTCAATTTGATGAACCCTATATCTATGGAATACCTGAATAGACAACGAATGTTCCCAAAATTGAGGTGGGAGCAATTGTAGACTTGGGGTTTGCTTTCTGCAACTGATTTGTTTCTGATTTTCCTGTTTATCTTAGCTTAGTTTTTAGTGCTTGTTATCATTGGTGGATTTGTTTATTGGTTTGGTTGCTCTCTTTTTTTTTTTTACGTTATTTTTTGTTTTTTCCGTTTTTTTTTCCTTTTCTTCTGAGCTGTGCGGCTGACAGGGTCTTGGTGCTCCAGCCAGATGTCAGGCCTGAGCCTCCAACATGACAGAACCAAGTCCAGGATACTGGACCACCAGGGACTTCCTGGCCCCATGTACTATCAATCAGCGAGAGCTCTCCCAAGAGATCTCCACCTCAACACAAAGACACAGCTCCACCCAACGGCCAACAAGCTCCAGTGGTGGATGCCCTAGGCCAAACAACTGACAAGACAGGAACCCAACCCCATTCATTAGTAGAGAGGCTGTGTAAAGTCATACTAAGTTCACAGACACCCCAAACCACACAACCGGATGCAGGCCAGCCCACCAGAAGGACAAGATCCAGCCCCACCCAACAGAACACAGGCACCAGTCCCCTCCAACAGGAATCCTACACAAGCCACTGAACGAACCTCACCCACTGGGGGAAGACACCAAAAATAATGGGAACTATGAACCTAAAGCCTGCAAAAAGAAAACCCCAAACACAGTAAGGTAAACAAAATGAAAAGACAGAGAAATATGCAGCAGATGAAGGAGCAAGGTAAAAACCCACCAGACAAAAAAAATGAAGAGGAAATAGGCAGTCTACCTGAAAAAGAATTCAGAGTAATGATAATAAAGATATACAAAATCTTGGCAATAGAATGGAGACAATACAAGAAACATTTAACAAGGACTCAGAAGAACAAAAGAGCAAACAAACAATGATGAACACAACAATAAATGAAATTAAAAATTCTCTATAAGGAATCAATAGCAGAATAACTAAGGCAGAAGAACGGATAAGTAACCTGGAATATAAAATAGTGGAAATAAATGCTGCAGAGTAGGATAAAGAAAAAAGAATGAAAAGAATTGAGGACAGTCTCAGAGACCTCTGGGACAACATTAAATGCACCAACATTCGAATTATAGGGGGCCCAGAAGAAGAAGAGAAAAAGAAAGGGTCTGAGAAAATATTTGAAGAGATTATAGTTGAAAACTTCCCTAACATGAGAAAGGAAATAGTGAATCAAGTCCAGGAAGCACAGAGAGTGCCATACAGGATAAATCCAAGGAGAAACATGCCAAGATACCTATTAATCAAACTATCAAAAATTAAATATGAAGAAAAAAATATTAAAAGCAGCAAGGGAAAAGCAACAAAAAACATACAAGGGAATCCCCATAAGGTTAACAGCTGATCTTGCAGCAGAAACTCTGCAAGCCAGAAAGGAGTGGCAGGACATATTTAAAGTGATGAAAGGGAAAAACCTACAACCAAGATTACTCAACCCAACAAGAATCTCATTTAGATTTGACAGAGAAATTAAAACCTTTACAGAGAAGCAAAAATTAAGAGAATTCAGCACCACCAAACCAGCTCTACAGCAAATGCTAAAGGAACTTCTCTAGGCAGGAAACACAGGAGAAGAAAAAGACCTATAAAAACAACCCATAACAATAAGGAAAATGGTAAGAGGAACATACATATCAATAATTACCCTAAATATAAATGGATTAAATGCACCAACCAAAAGACACAGACTGGCTGAATGGATACAAAAACAAGACCCATATATATGCTGTCTACAAGAGACCCACTTCAGACCTAGGGACACATACAGACTGAAAGTGAGGGGATGGAAAAAGAAATTCCATGCAAATGGAAATCAACACAAATCTGGAATAGCAATTCTCATATCAGACAAAATAGACTTTAAAATATAAAGACTATTACAAGAGACAAAGAAGGACACTACATAATGACTAAGGGATCAATCCAAGAAGAAGATATAACAATTGTAAATATTTAGGCACCCAACATAGGAGCACCTCAATACATAAGGTATGGGGCTTCCTTGGTGGTGCAGTGGTTGAGAGTCCGCCTACCGATGCAGGGGACACGGGTTCATGCCCCAGTCCGGGAAGATCCCACATGCCGCAGAGCAGCTGGGCCCATGAGCCATGGCATCTGAGCCTTCGCACCTGGGCCCGTGAACCATGGCTGCTGAGCCTGCATGTCCAGAGCCTGTGTTCCGCAACGGGAGAGGCCACAGCAGTGAGAAGCCCGCGTAATGCAAAAAAAAAAATAAAAAAAATAAAAATAAGGTATTAAGGCGCTCAATACAAATACTAACAGCCATAAAAGGGGAAATCGACAGTAACACAATCAGAGTTGGGGACTTTAACACCCCACTTTCACCAATGGACAGAGCACCCAAAATGAAAATGAGTAAGGAAACACAAGATTCAAATGACACATTAGACCAGACAGACTTAACTGATATTTATAGGACATTCAACCCCAAAACAACAGGGTACACTTTCTTCTCCAGTGTTCATGGAACATTCTCCAGGATAGAACATATCCTGGGTCACAAATCAAGCCTCAGTAAATTTAAGAAAATTGAAATCATATCAAGTATATTTTCCAAACACAACGCTATGAGACTAGATATCAATTACAGGGAAAAAATGTAAGAAATACAAACACATGGAAGCTAAACAATATGGATATCACTGAATAACCAGGATAAATAACCAGGATATCACTGAAGAAATCAAAACAGAAATCAAAAAATACCTAGAAACAAATGACAATGAAAACAGGACCACCCAAAACGTATGGGATGCAGCAAAAGCAGTTCTAAGAGGGAAGTTTATAGCAATACAATCTTACCTCAAGAAACAAGAAAAATCTCAAATAAACAACCTAACCTTACACCTAAAGCAATTACAGAAAGAAGAACAAAAAAAACCCCACAAAGTTAGCAGAAGGAAAGAAATCATAAAGATCAGGTCAGAAATAAATCAAAAAGAAATGAAGGAAACAATAGCAAAGATCAATAAAACTAAAAGCTAGTTCTTTGAGAAGATAAACAAAATTGATGAACCATTAGCCAGACTCATCAAGAAAAAAAAGAAGACTCAACAGAATTAGAAATGAAAAGAAGTAACAACTGACACTGCAGAAATACAAAGGATCATGAGAGATTACTACAAGAAACTATATGCCAATAAAATGGACAACCTGGAAGAAATGGACAAATTCTTAGAAAAGCACAACCTTCTCAGACTGAACAGAGAAGAAACAGAAAATTTGAACAGACCAATCACAAGCACTGAAATTGAAACTGTGATTAAAAATTTTCCAACAAACAAAAGCCCAGGACCAGATGGATTCACAGCCGAATTCTATCAAACATTTGAGAAGAGCTAACACCTATACTGCTCAAACTCCTCCAAAATATAAAAGAGGGAGGAACACTCCCAAACTCATTCTACGAGGCCCCCATCACCCTAATACCCAAACCAGACAAACATGTCACAAAAAAAGAAAACTACAGGCCAATATCACTGATGAACACAGAGGCAAAAATCCTCAACAAAATACTAGCAAACAGAATCCAACAGCACATTAAAAGGATCATACACCATGATCAAGTAGGGTTTATCGCAGGAATGCAAGCATTCTTCAATGTACGCAAATCTATCAATGTGATACACCATATTAACATATTGAAGGATAAAAAACATATGATCATCTCAATAGATGCAGAAAAAGCTTTCGACAAAATACAACACCAATTTATGATAAAAACTCTCCATAAAGTGGGCATAGAGGGATCCTATCTCAACATAATACAGGCCATATATGACAAACCCACAGCCAACATCGTACTCAGTGGTGAAAAACTGAAACCATATCCTCTAAGATCAGGAACAAGACAAGGGTGCCCACTGTCACCACTATTATTCCACATAGTTTTGGCCACGGCCATCAGAGAAGAAAAAGAAATAAAAGGAATCCAAATCGGAAAAGAAGAAGTAAAACTGTCATTGTTTGAAGATGATGTGATACTTTACATAGAGAATCCTAAAGATGTTAACCAGAAAACTACTAGAACTAATCAATGAATTTGGTAAAGTAGCAGGATACAAAATTAATGCGCAGAAATATCTTGCATTCCTATACACTAACAAAGAAAAATCTGAAAGATAAACTAAGGAAACCCTCCCATTTACTACTGTAACAAAAAGAATAAAGTACCTAGGAATAAACCTACCTAAGGAGACAAAAGACCTGTATGAAGAAAAGTATAAGACACTAATGAAAGAAATCAAAGATGATACAAACAGATGGACAGATATACCATGTTCTTAGTTTGGAAGAATCAACACTGTGAAAATTACTCTACTACCCAAAGTAATCTACAGATTCAATGCAATCCCTATCAAACTACCACTGGCATTTTTCACAGAACTAGAACAAAAAAATTCACAATTAGTATGGAAACACAACAGACCCCGAATAGCCAAAGCAATCCTGAGAAAGAAAAACAGAGCTAGAGGAATCAGGCTCCTGGACTTCAGACTGTACTACAAAGCTACAGCAATCAAGACAGTATAGTACTGGAACAAAAACAGAAATATAGGTCAATGGAACAGGATAGAAAGCCCAGAGGTAAACTCACACACATATGGTCACTTTATCTTTGATAAATGATGCAGGAATATACAATGGAGAAAAGACAGCCTCTCCAATAAGTGGTGCTCGGAAAACTGGACAGCTACATGTAAAAGAATGAAAACAGAACACTTCCTAATACCATACACAAAAATAAACTCAACATGGATTAAAGACCTAAATGTAAGGCCATACACTATAAAACTCTTAGAGGAAAACATAGGCAGAACACTTTATGACATTAATCACAGCAAGTTCCTTTTTGACCCCCTGCTAGAAAAATGGAAAGAAAAACAAAAATAAACAAATGGGACCTAATGAAACTTCAAAGCTTTTGCACATTAAAGGAAACCATAAACAAGACCAAAAGACAACCCTCAGAATGGGAGAAAATATTTGCAAATGAAGCAACTGACAAAGGATTAATTTCCAAAATTTACAAGCAGCTCATGCAGCTCAACAACAAAAAAACAAACAACCCAATCCAAAAATGGGCAGAAGACCTAAATAGATATTTCTCCAAAGAAGATATACAGACTGCCAACAAACACATGAAAGAATGCTCAACATCATTAATCATTAGAGAAATGCAAATCAAAACTACAATGAGATATCATCTCACACCAGTCAGAATGGCCATCATCAAAAAATCTAGAAACAATAAATGCTGGAGAGGGTGTGGAGAAAAGGGAACCCTCTTGCACTGTTGGTGGGAATGTAAATTGATACAGCCACTGTGGAGAACAGCATAGAGGTTCCTTAAAAAACTATAAATAGAACTACCATATGACCCAGCAATCCCACTACTGGCTATACACCCTGAGAAAACCATAATTCAAAAAGAGTCATGTACCATTATGTTCAATGCAGCACTATTTACAATAGCCAGGACACGGAAGCAACCAAAGTGTCCATCGACAGAGGAGTGGATAAAGAAGATGTAGCACATATATACAATGGAATATTAGCCATAAAAAGAAACGGAATTGAGTTATTTGTAATGAGGTGGATGGACCTAGAGACTGTCATACAGAGTGAAATAAGTCAGAAAGAGAAAAACAAATACCGTATGCTAACACATATACATGGAATCTAAAAAAAAAAAAAAATGGTTCTAAAGAACCTAGGGGCAGGACAGGAATAAAGACACAGACACAGAGAACGGACCTGAGGACACAGGGAGGGGGAAGGGTAAGCTGGGATGAAGTGAAAGAGTAGCACTGACATATATACACTACCACATGTAAAATAGATAGCTAGTGGGAAGCAGCTGCATAGCACAGGGAGATCAGCTCGGTGCTTTGTGGCCATCTAGAGGGGTCAGATAGGGTGGGAGGGAAGCGCAAGAGGGAGGGAATAAGGGGATATATGCATACATATAGCCGATTCACTTCACCTTGTTATACAGCAAAAACTAATGCAACATTGTAAAGCAACTATACTCCAATAAAGATGTTAAAAAAAAAAAGCTCCCAAATCCTCCTCTGGATGCACTAGGTATGTGTGGTCCACTGGCATAATCTCATAGTCAGAGAGGGTGTGGCAATATTTATGGTTGTTTAGGCATTAGCAGGATTAGGAAAGTATCTTAAGAATAGAGTGTACAGGAAGAATGGGTTGTGCAAATGCTAGTCTCAGCATGGAAGGTGGCTGGCATATTATTCTTATTTGTATTGATGCTTTCCTTTCTCTAACACTCTTCACATGGCCTACGTCAAGTACAAGTTGGGCCATACAACCTGCCCTCTGGACGTGGCTGCTTGAATCAGGGTCCACAACTGAAGGCTTCGGGGTGTGCCTTTTGATGCTTACCACTGGAAATTTGGGATTGGGGTACAGACACCTCAGTCACTGAGTTGAGGCTGCCATTTGGAAAAGTATGCAGTGAAGAGGCAGTCTTATATATTGATATATTACTGAATGAGCTCATAAATGAGACTTCAGAGATAAACACAAGAATGGAGTAGACATTCTGAAGCAGAGATGTGGCCAGAGACTGAAAGGGAAGAAGCCACCTGATTTCTCTCTACAATCAGGTCCAGCATCACAGGAAGCATGGCTGTACTTCCTGCTGGGGTTTTAGGGTCCCTTGGTTGCTAGTAACAAATTTTTCTTTAAGTCAGCTTGAGTATGTTTCTGTGTGTTGGATACAAAAAAGAAAAAAATCCATGATTAAGACTTTAACCTATAACACCGATAAGCTTATAATTTCAACAAAATGTCAAAGTGCTGGTGTTACCATGCTGTGAGGGATATTGAGATGAGGAAAAAGAACCGCCTTTCTCCACTCCAACTTCCAGCATCACAAGGGCTAATTTAAACTGAAAAATAATATCAATAATATTGAAGTCCCTTGGATAAGTCAATGATATTTTTCTTTTGATCCTTAGAGGCATCAAAAGGCACAAAATCAATGTGAAGTCACCTGGGGCCACTAAGTACAAACCTCTGCTTCTGAGAGCTTTAAGAAAACTGAAGGACCCATCCTGCCCTAATGCTTTGATAGTCTTCAACTAATCAGAGCAGTATGGTCTTCAGAATTTTTTTGGAATTCTTTAGGGAATTCCTTACCACTCATGGAAGCAGTGGGAATAGGTTTAGAAGGGAAGACTGTGGTGCTGTCATGGTTTCTATGATTTTCCTATACCCTCCTTTAATTGACAGTCATTTTCCCACTTTCAGAAATTAAACATCAATCAAGCTAAGAGCTACACATTCATTCAAAGCCCAGTTTATAGTCAGTAGTCCCCTGTCCAGTGTGATATTCTTATCACCCTGCTAATTTCCTTCATAGCTCATATTTCCATACGTAAAGTTCTGGTTTCTTTGTTTACATGTTTACTGTTTATCTCCCTCATCAGAAACTAAGCAGGGGGCAGGGATCTTATCTGCCTTGGTCACCACTGTATCCCCACTACCTGGTAATAGGGCCTAAAACCTAGTAAAAGCTTGATTAAATTAGGCTAGCTCACTGCTAACTGTTCTAAAAACTAGACCAAAATGTAGAATGGCTCAAATACAAGCAAAGTGCATTTCTTACTCACGTAGAGTCCAAGTCAGTGTATGTGGGGAAGGGAAAGGGGGCTATGCTCAACAGGGTCATGCTGAGACCCAGGTTGACAGCATCTTTGCCATTTTCAAAATGTGGCTTTCTAGTAACCCTAGACATTAACGTTCAGCCAGCAGAATGGGAAAAATCATGGAGGCACATACATGGGACGTTTTTAATGGGCAGGTTTGGAAGTAGCCCACATCGTTTCTGCTCACATGCAATTGGGCGGATCTCACTCACATGGCCACAACTAATAGCAGGGAAAGCTGGGAAATGTAGATGAGTTGTGTTCCCGGGAAAAAGGAAAGCACAGAGTCGGGTGAGCAGCAGCTGGCAGTCCATAAATAACTGCTGAAGAGCAGATGAAAGTGATGGAAGCAACGAGGGAACAAAGGCAGGCTTTTCCCACCACAACAGAGAAAGACTCGTTCTTCTAAATGCTGACTGCTCCATCTGACCATCCAATTGACTGTGAAGCATGCGCATGGGTTGTAGGTTTTAATGTATACATTTGCCTTGCCTTCCCGTAGATTACAAACTCCGCGAAATTAGGAGCTTTTTCTCAAACTCCAGTTTCCTGGAATAAGGTCATGCCTGCAATAAATGCTAAATAAATGTTTGAAAACAAAACAAAATCCTCCAGCTTCACAAGTATTTTTAAATTAATTTTTATTGGAGTACAGTTGCTTTACAATGTTGTGCTAGTTTCTTGCTGTACAGCAAAGTGAATCAGTCATACATACACATATATCCACTCTTTTTTAGATTTCCTTCCCATTTAGGTCACCACAGAGCACTGAATATAGAGTTCCCTGTGCTATACTGTAGGGTCTCATTAGTTATCTACTTTGTACATAGTAGCGTATATATGTCAGTCCCAATCTCCCAATTCATCCCACCCCCCTTCCCTGGTTGGTAACCATAAGTTCTCTACATCTGTGACTCTATTTCTGCTTTGCAAATAAGTTCATCTCTACCATTTTTCTAGATTCCACATATAAGTGATATTATACGATATTTGTTTTTCTCTTTCTGACTTAATTCACTCTGTATGACATTCTCTAGGTCTGTCCACGTCTCTGCAAATGGCACAATTTCATTCCTTTTTATGGCTGAGTAATATTCCATGTATTGAACGAAAAGCAGGGATAATGCAAGCCACAGCAGCTAAAAGTGCTCCACTGACCAAGGTTCAGTTCAGGTGACTCCAATTCACAATTAGATCCTGAATACCTACTGGGTGCTGGGCCCAGTATTGGGTGTGTTTGTATATATTTAAATCTTTTAAATACCAATGTGAGTAGTGATTGTACACACCAAACACTTAGGAGCTAAATGGAGCCTGTTTCCAGATACTGGCTAGCAAAAGCAGTTCAGAATACAGTCCAATTTGAGAATAATTAGTCAATCCCCAATTACTTGAAAGGAGCTTTTAAAAAAGGATTTTTATCTTTTAAAAGTAACATTTTTATTCATCCATCTTTAGGCAATAGTGTGATTTTGAGTCACCCTAGAGAAAGGAAATGAAGCTTGGTTGTACCAAGCATCTAGAAGCTTGAAAGCAGTTCACTGGTCCCAAGAATTGAGCCCAGCCAATTCTGTTGTCCTGAATGGGTGGATAGAAATGACACCTTAGTGTCCCAGGTGGGGCACGCACTGCCCACCCAAGTGCTGTTCCTAAAACATTAGTGCCTGATGTAGAATGATTAAAGAGTGAGGATTATTTACCTGAGGCTGAGTGTATTAACAAATTTGATCAAGCACAGACTATAAGCCGTTTTTCAAAGTCTATATATTTGACCAATTATAAGGGGACCATATGAAGAGCCAAAGTGAATTGGGAGGCCTCTGCCTAGCTCTCATATTTCAGAGTCACAGAGATTTTAGCTCAAGGGAGCTGAGATATTGCCTTGCTGGACTCATTCACATGCTTCTCTTCCTTTACTTTCAGCTCTCTTCTCAACCCACAGACTAAGCCAAGAACACTACATTCTTTCTGAAAACACTCTCCCACCTCTCCCTCCCTGCTTTCTCCCACCGCTCTGTCCATTACTTTACTTAACACTTCTAAAATTAGATCATTTACCCCCTTGATGCTGTATGAGTGAAAGAGCAAAAGAAACGGACTGGCAATTGCTTCAACTTGAATGTACAAAAATGCTCACTCAGCATCATTATAAACAATAAATTTTGCAGGAAAATTGGAAATAACATCCATGTCCATTAAAAAGATGACAGAGAGTTAAATGTATTGGCATGGAATGATGGCCACAATAAATTAAGCAAAAAATTCAAGACCAAACAGCACGTTTATGAATAATACTCATAAGTGAACGTTTACTTATACATATAAATAAAATAATATTCATTTTTTGTTCTTTCAACAAATATTTAATGTGCCATGCACTCTTCTAACGATCAAGATTATGATAGGAGACACAGTTCCTACTCATGGGTGTTCACAGTCTGTTGGGGAGGCAAACATTAACCAAACAGTAGTAGAAATAAATAAATACATAACTTAAAATAGTGATAAGTACTATGAAGCAATATGCAGGATATTGTGACTAAATAATTGAAAGAAGACTTAACCTACTGTCTTTAGTAAAAATTGTATGTGTGTGGTGTATATATGCATACAAGTGAGTGTGATATTTATACAAGAACAAAGGCTACAATCATATATATAAAACCAATAGGCATTATCCTTGAATGATCTTTTCTTCCTTCATTTTCAGCATGTTATACATCTTCTACAATTGCTATCTGTGTCTTCTGTAATCAGAATAAAACAAACGAACCAAAAAATTAGTTGGATTTACTCAGTTTGTCTTAGTTTCCTCAGGTCTATGTCAGGCTACCTTTAGATTTAGATTCATCAGCTCTCTTCTGTCTTCCCTTAAGATAAAAAAAGGAATGTATATTTCCTGACTTTAGAAGGCATAAGAGTATACTGCTTTGACACATGTGAAAGTAATAGTAATATGAAGTAATTGTGAAACAATGAGTCAGGCAGACATCATTTTCCCAGAAGACATGGTTGGCCATCCAAGGCAAGGGAGCCATCAGACCCATCTTCTACTAGGGGCCCAAGGGAGCTTACACTTACTTGTACTTGGCAACGCTTTATAACTGATCCTCTGCTAAGGTTGAAGCATCAATTATATCTTAATATGAAAGTCCTAGAAAGACTATTATTTCCGATTAGACTTATTTCTTACAAAGATCTACAGATAAATAACTTGTAACATATTATACTATTTGCTATTTATAATTTATCTCTGCTTTATACAACTGTTTCTAGCACTTTTAGTAGCTCAGCCTTAAACTTCAGTATGAAGTAAGAGTGAAGGATCTTGTCTGTCATCTCTTTTGACATTCAGAGAACCTCTGATGGGACCACAGAACTCTTCCCCACTAAAGGCTCAAAACATCACAGGGACTTGGCCTCCAGGTGATTGGAAAATGACCTGGCCAGTGTCCATCATAAAAGATTCCAAAGACTTACTGTGAAGCATCATAGTTCCTTTAAAAAGTTGCTGACATATTTTTTTGTAAATGGCACACACTCATGTTTATAAAGAACATTGTTCAAATGAGGAAAAGAAGAAAGTTTGAAAATATACCCCAAATTCCACAACTGTTAATGTGGTGAGCATATTCCTCTATATCTCTATCCATGCACAGAGATCTATTGATATAATATTATATAAATAGGATTATTTGCTTTTTTTAAAAAAACAAAAATAAAGGAGGGTATATAAAAGCTTAAAAATAAGTACAACTGGGCTTCCCTGGTGGCGCAGTGGTTGAGACGCCTGCCGATGCAGGGGACACGGGTTCGTGCCCCGGTCCGGGAAGATCCCACATGCCGCGGAGAGGCTGGGCCCGTGAGCCATGGCCGCTGAGCCTGCGCGTCCAGAGCCTGTGCTCCGCAACGGGAGAGGCCACAACAGTGAGAGGCCCGCGTACCACAAAAAAAAAAAAAGTACAACTGAATTTGGGGGGTTATAAGTCAAGATCATGAGATGCCTCATGAAGGGGGCTTCGGGTGCCAGTGATGTTCCACTCTTTGAACTAGGTGCTGATTATAAGACTGTGTTCATCTTGCAAAAATGTGAGCTGCACATTTGTGATTTACGTAGTTTTTCAGTTTGCATCTTATACTTGAGTAAAAATTTTTACTTAAAAGTCCTTGATTAAGTAAATCAGTACTCCAAGCAAATGAAGGAGAAGGTCAAGGAGAGGAAACATATATAATCCTAGAACCAATTAAGTCCATTTTCATGCAGTCTTTAATTTTCAGGATCTTAAAAAATTTATCTGTTATTTGTTAATGCTCTTTCACACAAACTTAATAGGAAATTGTGAAGTCCTAGAATGGGTAAATGGTCTTCATTTTCTTCAATGTTACTAAACATAAGTTACAAACATAGTTTTGCAAAGAATCTTCATGGTAAGTGAACACAAATTGGAGAAATCTTAGGTGTAGCAACATATTACAATATAGCCTGCCCTTGCTATGACAGAACCCCTCAGCCAATGAGCCATACTTTCTATGAACTGATTAATCAACCACTGTCAGTCAGAAACATTAAAGTCATATAGATGCAGCATAACTGTTAGTTATAAAGAAAGATTTATTAAGTATATATAGGTATAATTTCCCCCTTTCCCTTTATTTTATCCATTTCTTAAAACACTTCTATACATGTTTTACTATATTTTGATGTCACTTTTGAAACCAAAGTAAACACAGCAATTAAATAAATGAGGAAATTAATCCAAGCACTTTTGTAACACAAGCTATAAATCCAAACACAGTAAATTTCAGAATGCAAACACCAAATTTCTCCAAATAGATATGCCTGCCCTGAAAGGGTGGGGCCACAAGGGGGGCTGACTCAGGGTGGTGGGTTTTGAGGAGTCTGGGCCCTTCACAGACCCAATAAGCAGATGTTTATAGCCGAGTCCTTAGGGGTCCAGGATGTCTGGGAAGATTATCCACACATAGCACTGCTAAATCCAAA
This sequence comes from Delphinus delphis, assembly GCF_949987515.2. NCBI lineage: Eukaryota > Metazoa > Chordata > Mammalia > Artiodactyla > Delphinidae > Delphinus > Delphinus delphis. Next base: position 155,785,380 of record NC_082683.1, read on the forward strand.
CAGTAAAATAGGAAGTAAAAGATGAGTGACAAAGACAAACACTAATGGGTACCCAGCAATGTTCATGGGTAAGGAGTATTGGAGCAAGAAAATGAAAGGGAGGAGAGAGTGAACTTGGACTATCAAAAGCTCCCCTGGAAGCTGAGAAGGAGTTTGATGTTACTCCTGTGTCCACATTTACAGGAGGTCATTTAAAGTTGCAGTTAAGGCTAAAAACCTAAACTACAGCGCTTCCCTGGTGGCGCAGTGGTTGAGAGTCCGCCTGCCGATGCAGGGGACACGGATTCGTGCCCCGGTCCGGGAAGATCCCACATGCCGCGGAGAGGCTGGGCCCGTGAGCCATGGCCGCTGAGCCTGCGCGTCCGGAGCCTGTGCTCCGCAACGGGAGAGGCCGCAACAGTGAGAGGCCCGCGTACCGCAAATAAATAAATAAATAAATAAATAAATAACCTAAACTATACCATTTTTCCTGCAAGCCTCTGAGCATCTATCTCCCCAAAGACTTCGTCCATCTTGAACCTATTTAATTTATAGGTTATCCAGCTAATTAGTTTTCTTACTCTAGGTCTTCCATCTATCACATTGATTTTACAATTAACATTAGGGTTAATCAGCAACAACTTCAATGGTATTTAACCCATCATCCCATAGAAACTTGCTCTTCGTCTTCTCACCAAATGGAACCTGTCCAGCATCCATCATGAATCATCTGTACCCCTGAGGCTGATCAACAGGATGAAAATTTGAACTGAGTTCATATTTGCTTATTTTCAGGTTTGCAATTCCTTTAGCTATCAAGTATAGCTCACAGAAGACCACAGACAAATGAATGAGAGAGACCATTTACCTTCATTATACTGTTGATACGTGCAATTTATAATCTCTAATGCTCTTGACACCATCCTCAAGGAGAAACTCAAAGCTAACCAACACATTCAATTCCCCACAACTCGTCAGCACAATATCCTTTTCAATCAGTATCTTACCCATCCTAATTAATAAAATTATTTAGACCTTTATTATATGTGTTTGATTTTTTTGAGAAGCAGTTTTATATCCACTCATCCTCCACATCTTCCTTCCCATTCACCTTATCAATGTGACGACCGGTTATCAATTATCAAGAAATTAGCACTGTAGCCATTAGTAATTTCAAGTTATATCCAATCTGTCCTTTTCATGTCACCTTCAAACTTCTAGAATCTGTGAACATATGGCTGTAGGTACAGATAACCTCCTCTAATCCTCTGAAGCCACCTTCTGCTCCTGAGGAACATAATCAAAATACCACTTTGTATCTTCAGCCTCTATGTTCTTCCCAGAACACAATGCCTTGTCACTCACTTCTGAATACGTTATTGGACTTTGGGTAACAGGCTATAGCAGTCAACTGTTATATATTTGACTCTAAGACTTCTTCTTCCTTGATATATGCCTTTATTCATTCAACAACACACAGAACTTACTATGTACAAGGTACCAAGCCAGGTAACGTAGGAATTGCAGCCAGTGTAGTTTATTCACTTTTCTTGAGCTACTTGCTTCAAGTGTGAGGGTCTTTGCTTTTCTTTTTCATATTTCACATCTAATCAGTGGCCAGTGCATGTGAAGTTTTCTTTCACATTATCTCCTCCTTTTTTTTTTCACTTTCTCCCCACCATCTTATTTTAAATCCTTATCATCCTGTACCTAGATAATTTCAAAAGCTTCCTTCTAATTTGTCTCTCTGCATGGCCTCCAGACTAATCAAACATCTTACTTTATAGAAACATATTAATGTAATTATCACAATGACACAATGGAGGTAAGAATCATTCGCACTTTACAGATAAAAACATGAATTGTTAAAGAGTTTGTTTAAAAAGTCCAAAATCACACAACTAATGTATGGCTAACAGAAATTTAATTCTAGGTCTGAATACCTTTTAACACCCTTTCTATAACATTAGACTATCTCCCAGTTTAAGGGAATTGTTTAAGGCAAATCAGCCCGAGTGGGAAGAAAAGATATGAATTATGTTGGCATGAAAACAACAGGAAACCAAACAAGTGACATGGAGTGGGAAGAACAGACCTATCATGGGAGCAGATTGGCTGTGAGGAGGAAAGAGAAACGCCCAAGATTTTTGTAGTTTTACAAAGTGGGTCACTGAAGGTTTGGTCTGGTTCCCCTTCCTCTCTATCTTGGAAGGCTGTATGATGAGGTAGTTTAAGAAATAAGGGCCCTGAATTTGTTCCCACCCAGGCACTACCCCTTACTAGCTGTATGTCCTTAGGAATGTACTTAACTTCTCTGTGCCCTATGTCAGTACAATGGGGATAATAATAACACCTGCTTAAAAGGAAGGGTGAGGATTAGTAAAGTGCTTAAAGTACTTGGAACACAGCACATATGCCCTCAATAGTTATAAAATATTATTTGCATCCATATATTTCTTTTGCTTTCAAATAACTTAAAACTTATGTAAAATGGATTTAATTATTTGCATTTCCTTTAAATTTGTAAATAAAACAAACAAAAAAAAGCAGTAAGAGGCCAGGGCCCAAGCCAGGCTGACTTATTTGGTATAACACCCAGCAAGCCCTGACATGTTCCAGATTCTAACGAGGTCAAGGAGAAGGTTTTTCACACAGTGAGTCTTTTCTCTTGGATAAGTAAGAGAACTGATCACATTTGCATGATGAGAAACAGAATTGGTTTCCTTTCATCATGGAAGGGACTTAATGAAAATCTAATCTATAGATTCACTATCCTTACAATCAAAGACTGGTTTTTCAATCCACTGTTCCCTGCACAGAGCTCTCACTAAAAGGAAAGGTGAAATACTGTTCCCTTTGCAAAAGCTGGCCAGTTAGGATGCCTTCCCTACAAAAATGTTACCATGTTAGTGTTTGCAGTTAAGAAGAGTTCAGTTAGACCAAAGCATTTATTTTAATGTACAATTGGGTAATTTTTCCAACTCTCTAAATAATAATTAATCAAAATAACCAGAGGATGGCCTGAATGCAAACATGCCAACAGTCTGCAGTCACTCTCTTTGTTGCCACCGTCCCTTCCCCCTACTCAAAAGGAAAGTTCGCTCCTTCAGAGGTCTGTATGCTTTCATCAGGTTGTGCTATTACATTTAAGTGATCTCAGCCCCTGGCTGAACACTGTACACAGTTTTCTCCCTGAATACCGTACACAGTCATCACTATGTTTATGTTTATGCCCACACTTAAAGCCTGTTGGCAAGGGACTCTATCTGCATTGTAGTCCCTTCCTTTTTAATCCTTAAAGGAATGTTCTCAGGCTAATTAAAGAGAAGAACAGAATTATGATGCCCCAAGAATTCAGGCCAAACATTCCCAAGCACTAAGGAGCCCTATTTAATCCTCCTGCTGGATACATTGATTTTTAGCCACCCTGCTGGTCTAGGAGAAATAGGTAAGTCTCTGATGTGAAGTTTTCTTCACGGGACAGGAAAGCTTCTAAAATGGATGAGATGATAAACGGTACCAGATTTTAATTAAGGAAGGGAAAATCTGACCCTCATCTTTGCAGCTTTATTTCTGGGGTCGGTTTGCTTATGAGTAAGTGATCTAGGATGGATGATGAGAGCAGAAAGAGAAATGAAATATTCTTATAAATCCAGCTTCCAGTTTCCCCTTTTCTGAATTGTTAGAAAGGCAGACTTACTTCTAAAACTTCCCACATTCCTTTCATCAGCACTTTCTTCATTCATCTGGATTATAAACGGAATAATCATTTCCCACACATCAGCTGTGCAGTCAAATAAGTGTATTTCAGGCGTTCTCTCTATATAGTAATAGGTTTTATTTTCTCCGAAATGTTATGTAATCATATTATTACCAATGTCCTTCATCCCTGAATTCCTTAAAGAAAAGTTTAGTGGCTTCCTTGTTACACCAGCTCTTCCCCCTTGTATCGTGCGTGATGGGGAAGCAGCAGTTGGAGAAGGCACACAGAGAGCAGAGACCTGCACTAAGCACACAGTCATTTCCATGGCAACTTCTAATGCTGAGACCTCATTTCCATTAAGATGTCCCTAACCCTGGCAACACTGGCTTTGCTAGAGTGAATCAAACAAACTTCTTCCAAACAAAGTCACAGAACACTTTCTTTTCAACGTGGGCTCCTGCTGTCACTGCCTGCATATGATAACTTTAAAATGAAAAAAAATCTCTTAGAAGTTTGCTCTACTAATGTTTAATGTGCAAATGCCTCCAATCAACAGTAAAGCTCAAAGAACTGTGACAATTCACTAGTCAGAAAAGAAAACTGTTTCAGTATGAATGGGTTTGTACCCTTACATGAAAATATCAAGAAAACAGGCAACTATTTCCATGAAGCAGTCTCCTGGAAATTACAATTACATTCAGAGGAAAGAGTACAATTCAGAGACTGCATTGATCAGGGCTGCATTTGAGGTCACCGTGGGGACTGTCCTTCCCTGGCAGAGCAGTCCTTATTAACTACAAGGCAGCATTACTCCTGATACAAAAGAAATTATTTTTCAAAAATCAGTGTGCTGGTAGCAAGGGTGTTCCTGCCCTTCTACTGAAAAACTGACAGTGCCCCAGAGCTCAAGAGACTGTTCAGTCAGTCTCATGCCACCAACAGCCATTTTCAACAGCACATGCTAAATATTCTTTCCCAGGTAGCAAACTAGATCTGCTGAAAACTCTAGAGTTTCTTACCATTGTGATCCAATCTTCCCTCCCGTCGGACTCCGGAAGCCAGGAGCTGTTGCTGGTGTGCTGCTCCCCCAGCCACTGGATCCTTTGGAGGCTGAGAATGTCTCATGTGGTGCGAATGTGTCGCCACCGATTATATTTCAGTCCCTCAATTGCTAGCCTTGATGCTTTGGAAATCAGCCGAACCAAGCGCACAGAGGAAGGGCTGCAGCTTGCAATTGCAGAACTTCCCCTAGAATATGCTCTTAAAAACATGGGCCCCTCATTTAGCACTTTAGCAAATACCAAGGGCTACTACATTCAATTACATTTCTCTCTTTTTCCTTTTAAACTGGGTTGGGTTTTGCTGCTAGTGGAATGAAATTATAGCAAGAGCTCAAGCTGACCCACGGGATGCAGGCACTGTGCAGACTTCCACGCACCTCAATCCTGACTAGAAACGGCTGCTATTCCAATCAGAGAGGAGAATCCTGCCTAGATGAGGAGGAAGGTGGAGGGACAGTGCTGGCGAGCTGTCCAGTGTTACAGCCTTCTGGTAAGTAGTGGGAGTCTGCAAAGTGCTCTGAGGAACAACCACAGGTCCGAAGTCTGCTCTAAACCATTTGGTACAGCACGGTCAAATCCAAAGAGGCAGAAAGAGAAGTTCTATCAAAGGAATCTATGGAGCATAGCCTTATCTTGAAGAATAAACTAGAAGTTCTTCAAAGGCAGGGACCCTATCTGCTAAGACACTTCAAAACTAGCTGGCTTGCTCAATCATACTAAACTATTAGGCTCTTGCTTTTCCTACATTTTCACAACATTTTACTTCTTAAAAATTTTATCTCAGAAGAACTTATTCACACAGGTAGCACATAGCAGAGGCAAGACCTCAACTGAAGCTCAGGCCAGGACTCTTTAAAACAGCAGTGCCCATGAGCCAAAACATCTGTCAATCGCCAAATTGTTTAACTGCCTTTCCTTCCCTCACTTAGTGTAAACTCCAGTAGGCAGTTTCCATGTTAGTTTTGTTCACTTCTTTACCCCTAGTATGGCATCCACTCCACTGTAGGATATTTATTGGCTGAATTAATAACTCTCCATAATCGTTGGAAGTGTTGGCAGAAACCCACAGATTGGTAGAGTTCCTTTTGCTTGGAGCCTGATGTGTTGTAGGCTTGGGCTGCGTTCCTTTCATGGCTGCTTTTCCTCTCACCAGAAAGGTTCATGCCCCCTAACATGACCAACTTCCAGCAAAGTTAAATACTTGTTCTAGAGAAAATTCAACCCAAGGAATAAAATTCATGCTGATAGCTAAGGGTTCTGATTTGTTCGAAGAGTACAGGCCGTTATTAGGCCTGACAGCATCAAGAAGTAGCTGTGAATCAACAGAGTCCAAGAAAGCTATTCACAATTCCCTTCCCTGTAGGCAATAGTCATTTAGAACACAGAAGCAGATATGGCAGGCAAGTCAGGCACCCAGGTGAGACAACAGAGTATATACTTCAGTGGCCAAGATGTAGCTCAATCCTTGCACACACTAGTTCTAGATACCTACTGAATTCATATAAACCCTTAAAGAACTGCGCTGGAGCTCAGGAATGTCAGACACTTGTCCTCAAACAGGAAGGAGCCAATGCTGCCTAACCTGAGGGTCTCAGCTCATAACCCCATCTCTAGGTCCTCTTCCTAGAACACTCCACCAAACTGCTCCAACCATTCACTGCTCTGTGCCCAATTACACTGTCCTCAGATGGACTGAAGTGTTGACATCAACTGCAGTGTGACCAATGAAAGAGTCCTTGCCCTCCTTTTTCCACTAGGCTTTGCCTTTGTAAACAATAGACACCCCCTACTTTGGCAGTAATAAACTAACTCCCTTTTCTTCTCTGTGTTCTTCAAGATGTAGCATCATTCCTTCCTCCATCAAGAAGACTCCCCTGATGGCTACAACCCAGAGCAATTTCTCTGCCCCATGACTGGCACTCACCTCTGTCCCAACCATTTTAATATGTAATCATATACTGTCTTCTGACACTTCTTGGATATCATTGTTTTTATTTTATTTTTATTTTTAGCTATATCTTACCATTTAACCAGATGGTAAACATGCTATTCCTGTATAAAATTTATTAATGGCATCTCACTGACTAGAAGATGAAACTAAGACTACTCACCATGGCATTTAATGTCCTTCATGAATGGGCCCCTTAAAGTTTCCTTTCCCACCACATCCCTGCAAGTACAGTCTGCTTTAGTCACAGAGAACTCTTTTCAATTCCCTCGAATCGCTGTGCTCACTCATGCTTCCAGGCCTTTGCACACTCCAGGTCTGCAAAGGAGCTCATTGCTCCCCCGGGGTCTTCACTGTTTGTGCCATCTCCTCTGGTTCTCCTGAAAGAACTGAATAGTAAGCTGAAGTCTGGAGGCCATTAAATGTCGGTGTGCACCATCCTTATGTTTGTGTCAGCCCTGCACAAACCTAACTAGATTCAGAATCAGTGATTCTCCTGCAGTGAGGGTATTGGCATTATTTTTCCCTAAGAAAAATGAACTTTTTCTCAAATAAATTACCATTTGGCAGAAACCACAAGAGAATATGAAGAAGGATTTATGAATAATTGTCTGCCTGTTGACTAAATCAGGTTTCTATTGACATTAAGAGTTGTTTGGACACTTGTGCTAATCAAAATTGTTAGACTTAGCTTGATTTTTGTCAGAACAAACTGAATCAGTGAACCACAGCTACCTCATTGATACACAGCCCCAGACACCATCAGCAAAAATGTCAGAAATTTCTGGAGAGTTAGAGGCAGAAAAGAACTGACATCTTTCTAAAAAACGGTAGTTTGTATATTTTTATTTAAAAGTGGAAACATCCAAAAAGTCAGTCCTTTCTTCTTGAATCACCCCATCCAGCCTCCCACAAACCCCCTAACAGCTAGAGTATTCAGGTACAGCAATGAAGAGTCTCAGACCCAGGGGCAAAAAGGCCCAGTGGAGAGCTGCCCGCACCCCTTTGAACCTGGAAGAGTGTAAGCAAAGAGAAATTCTTTTCCAAATATGTACAAATAGTTCATATTTTGTGTTTTCTTACAGAGCAAATCCATTTTATCCTTCTAGTGAGACATTTATTGCACCTTTAAAAGATATTTAAAATGTATTTGAGAAGCCCAGGGAGACATTATCTCCTTCCGAAGAATGTTCATTTACTCGTCTACTCAGTATTTTTACATGTTGGCCCTGCATTAATAAAAAGTTTATTTGGCATCCAAAACAGTAGCCAGTAGAGACTGGAAGCTTCCTACAGCTACTGTGACACCCATTCCCTGCTACCACAATCCAGGGCTCCCCTGTGGGTGAGAATCCAGAGGAAGAGAAACAGCAGACTCCTAATTATTCCACAGCAGCAGAATTACACCCGCCAATCCTCTCAAAAGAACAGAGAGAAATGTGGTACCTCTTTCGGTAATTTTGTTGTAAGCATCTTTGTCACAAGCATTTTTCTGCATAGCTTAAAACAATTTTGCCGTGAAAGGTTGACAATTTTGCCGTGAAAGATTTACAATCTGGTTTCAACTGGTTGAAATGTTAACATTTCTTCCAGTTATTGATGGCTTTAATGAGCTGACGGATGATGATGATTTGCCCTGGGAGTTGGTTTCTTATTTTGAAACACACTACACTAGAGGAGAAAGAAGCTGAGAGCCTCAAAGGCACAGAGTTGAACCTACATTTCCCATAGAACTTTGGGATATCTACCAAAGCACATGTGACAATATGCCAAGCGCAAACAACAGTGTAGAGGCGTTTGCAAAACAATATTCAGTTAAAAATATGCATCCTGGTGTTTGGAAACTGATACCTCTCTTAATGAAGGAAGAAATTTTAGCAAAATAGAATAAGTGTGAAACTGAATGAGGAGACAAATCAACAGGAAATATATATATATATAAAATCCTGTGAACAAAAGACTCCTGAGAAAAAGTGCTTAGGTACAACCCACAAAATAAAATCAATTATTTGCAAAGTATTGCCATGAATCTTCATACATTTTAAATGTATTCAAATATTTTGTATTTCAGAATAAAGTCTTTTTAATTTTATTATTTATTTCTCATGTTTCCTTAGGTCCTTTTTAATGTCCTTCTTTTGTTTTTCATTATTTTATTTTTTACTGCAAAATTGCCTTACTGCCAATTAGTTATGCAGTGAAAATGTCTGCAGCAAAGATGCCTATGGTGAAAGTACCTAGAACTGTTGGGAATCACTTATCTTTCCCTCTTTCTCCCATCTCCAGGTTTAACCCGAAGCCCCATCTTCCGGTACTGCCTCGATGTTTTGCTCTGTTATTGAATGAGTTTAGCCTCACCTACCCACCCTTGCCCAGCCCCAAAGATGTAGCCCATTCAGGCGGCAGAGCTAAAGGAAAGTTCAGCTTAAACCAGTGATTACAGAATCCCTTAGAAATAACAGCGTGGGCAAGATGGTGCTTTCAAATTTAATCTCAAGCAAACCCACTCAGTCGAAGAATCATAGAGCATTTAGGGATGTCTTTCAGTTTCTAATAATGTTTCAGAGGTCTCTGTTTCAATAGACTGAAATTGATGTTGGCAGAGGAAAATTAGGTCAAGGTCCTGAGAAAAAGAAACCATCATTTCTTAAAACCACCCAAAGATTGCCAAGTATTTATATTATGAGAACAGTTACGTAGGGAAAAACACATTTTCGCAGTAACATATTTACATTAATTTCAATTATGGGATTATTTATGAGATACGAAATTATACAAGATAGCTTCTAACCATGAAACGTGGATACAGTAAGGAGAAAATTAAGGCAACAGCAATAAAATGTGAGTGCCCTCGGGGAGGGTAGCAGCAATCACATATCAGAATCCTTTGCGGGGTGTAAGCTATCTAGTAAAAGACATGGAGCCTGTTTCCTAGACAATCCTGAATTATAGAGACAACTGGCTGGAGGCCGTCTCAGTTTACCCTTTACAGTTCTATTTCTTTTCTTCAACTGTCACAGGTTATGGTCCTGTTCTCCTTTTTCACCACAGGAGGGAGCTGCAGCATAATAAGGGCAGAGTTCTCCAGTCTTCTCTGAGTGGTAACATAACTTTCATTACCACATGCCAGCTACAACACTGAATAAATGCCTCCAATTAGAAAAGAATGTGATCTTAAAGTTTCCAAAGCTGTCCTCCAACTGAACCTGCTCAAGTTTTTCACACACACACACAAACATGCATACAGTACAACTCTTTTTTATTACCCTAATACCAGAATTTATAAATCATTTGTATGTTATTTAGATGAGGATAATCCATATACACATCCTAAGCATTAAGATATCTGATGTTTTAACCGACTTTAATCACACAGAACTCATTAGGTTGATTTATACATGGATTAAAAGCAATCTGTAATGTATCTTCCACTCCCTGATTCTTTTGGCATAAATGACTGCCCCAAGAAAAGTCTTCTGAGGCATAGTGCTGAAGACGACTTAGTGATGCAATAGGCAGTTTAATGAAGATGGTAAATAGGTAGCTTAATGAGGTGAACTCTCCTTATTAACCTTTGGCCAAAGTCACATCTGTACCCATTCCTTGTTTCAGCTCTTAAATACTCTTTAAAAGCAGCAGCCAAGTTCAGTTATATTTTACCTCTAAAGAATTCGGGACAAACCCATTTAGAAAAGTGATTATCCCTCAGTTTGTAGGTGATGGGGTAGGAGCCTACAAGGGGTTCCAAAAGGGACCAGTCAGATCATAGAGCTTGTCTCAGTGGGAAGGTCTATGCCCAAAGCAACACAGGATTTCACTTTATATTGCAATTCCACAAAGCTGTGTACAATGTATTAAAGTTAAATGCAGCTATAGCCAAAAGGGAGGAAAGGTAGAACATGCCATAGGAATAGCAGAAGTGTTCCAAATATAGTCTTTGATCACTGGTTATGTAAAGTTCCACTCTACCCAGGCTTGCTGGTCAGGCCACTTGTGATGCAGGGTGGACTGGGGCTGGGGACAGAAGGGCTAGCTTTCCTCATACCATTATGCTCCAGGGAAGAAGTCCTAGGAGTCCAAGTATTCTTTGAAGCTGGTCTTCTAGGCCCTAACAAAAGGAATACATGTTGAGGTGAGAGGAATACATTTTACTTAGCTTGGTTTATGTTTCACACATTTAGGTGTATGAAATTTTGCCCTGGCGCCGCCACTGTTGGCGTGAATTTGCTCCCTTCTCTCCTTACTACACTTTGTGAGTCAAAGGTTTATCTGGATTTGGGTGAATCAATTCAGTAACTCTTAATTGGGTTTCTGTGAGGATGAGAGTTGTGCAGAGACCAGGAGGTATGGCTTGGTAGCCACTGGCCACATATGGCTATTTAAGTTTAAATTAATTAAAATAAAATAAATTTTTAAATTCAGTTTCTTATTCACACTAGCCTCATTCCCAGTGCTCAACAGTCCCATGTGGCTAGTGGCTCCTGTATCAGACAGCACACATACTGAACAGTTCTATCATTGCAGAACGTTCTATTGGACAGTGCTGGCCTAGAGGGCCCTAAACAGAGCAAATATAAAATGGGGAAGACTGGAACATCTGCACAATGAGGGTACAAATCCACAAGTAAGTCTGCATCTTTGGAACTACAGCCTGAAGTGACCACGGCAGTCACAAAACATTATAAATGGTATCACTGGTTTGGTGATGGTCTGTATCAGAGATCTCAAACTGCCTACCTGTAGAATGAATATTTTCCTTGGCTTCACTGTAAACATGACAGAATCAGTTTCCAACATTTAAAAAAATGCAAACTCATTAAAAATCTAATTTTCTGATTTCATTTGAAAAATGAGAAGATCTGGCCCCTCTGGACCTGCATCCCCACCCTATATAACATAGACCTGGAGTCAAAGAGCTGCAGTCCCCTCAGAGAAGCCTGTGCCCTTCACTTTACCAAATCCCTACTAGCCACTGCATCCAAGGTATTTCCTCTCTAATTTCTGCTGCATATATATTCGAATGGCAAAAAAATAATGTCTCTAGCAATGCAAAAAAAAGACATATCTATAATGAAAACCATAAAAGATACCTAGAAAATTCTTGCTTATTCTTTCTGTATCTTTAAATAAATGTATTCCATTCACTTATCCAAATGGTATTCTTTCATCTATAGAAAAAGGATTAGTAAATTACATAAGAAGGTTAAGGTAAACTTAATATTTTCAATAATTCTGTACTCAACACTCTAGGCTTTCAAATTTGATGGAGGGAAGGAGGGCAAGAAGAGGGGAGAGATGATAGATACGTGATACTTTTCTCCTTTGTGTACACACACACACACACACACACACACACACAACCTGTGTCCCTTAGTTGTGGTGGGGCTGCAAAAACATCTCATTATGTGTAAATAAAAATGAGCCCACTTCTGAATAAAATTTTAAATAATCTTTGGGCACCTAATGGAAAAACATCTCAATCATGCACAAGTCTCTTCATTCAAAAATCCAGTTTTATGCTCATGAGTTGTACCCATTTAAATTTAAGCTCTGTTAAAGATGGAACCTTATCTGTCCTGTTCAATACCAGGATGCAGCAGATACTCACTTCTCAATAAATATTTGTTAAATGGAGTAACATAATCCTCGGAGGGAACAGAACATTCCTTTAGAAATTTTAAGCCTCTGCCATATTCCTTTTGATCTCAAACTGACATGATGATATTTATATTCATTTATTCAACAAAGCCTTTTATGTGCTGGATTTCTGTTGGAGATTATTTTAGTATGCAGCTGTTGACTCTCTAAGTTATAGGTCATATGTGTAGGAAGAGAACTACAGGGAGAGAGTGACCAAGATAGCAGAGTAGAAAGACCCTGAGCTCACCTCCTCTCACAAGCACATCAAAATTACAGCTGTCTGCAGAATAACCATCAATGAAAAAGACTGGAACGCACCAGAAAAGATCTTCTACAACCAAAGATATAAAGAGGAACCGCAACAAAACGAGTAGGAAGGATGGACTCAAGATATAATCAAATCCCATACCCTACAGGTGAGCAACCCACAAACAGGAGAATGATTATATTGCAGAAATTTTCCCACAGGAGTGAGAGTTCTGAGCCCCATGTCAGGCTCCCCAGCACTGGAGCCCAGCACTGGAAAGATTAGTCTCCACAGTATCCGGCTTTGAAAGTGAGCAGGGCTTAATTGCAGGAGCCCCACAGGACTGGGGGAAATAGAAACTTCACACTCTTAAAGGGGGCAAACAAAATCTCAATGCACCAGGATGCAGGGCAAAAACAGTAATTTGATAGGAGCCTGGGACAGACCTACCTGCTGGTCTTAGAGGGTCTCCTGGGGAAGTAGGGGGCAGCTGTGGCTCACCCTGGGGACACAGACACTGGTGGCAGATATACTGGGGAGGATTCATCTGCATGAGCTCTCCTGGAGGCTGACATCTTGGCACCAAGACTTGGCCCAGCCAACGGCCTGTAGGTGCCAAAGCTGAGATGCCTCTGATCAAACAACAAACTGGGCAGAAACATACATACTAACGTAATGAAAATGACAATAATTAAAGATAAAGAGAGAATCTCAAAAGCAGGAAGGGAAAAGCAACAAATATTATACAAGGGAACTCCCATAGGCTATCAAGCTGATTTTTCAGCAGAAACTCAGCAGACCAGAAGGGAGTGGCACAATATATTTAAAGTGATGAAAGGGGAAAACCTACAACCAAGAATATTCTACCCAGCAAGGCTCTCATTAAGATTTTTTTTGTGTGTGTGTTATGCGGGCCTCTCACCGTTGGGGCCTCTCCTGTTGCGGAGCACAGGCTCCGGACGCGCAGGCTTAGCGGCCATGGCTCACGGGCCCAGCTGCTCTGCGGCATGTGGGATCTTCCCAGACCGGGGCACAAACCCGTGTCCCCTGCATCGGCAGGCGGACTCTCAACCACTGTGCCACCAGGGAAGCCCCTCTCATTAAGATTTGATAGAGAAATCAAAAGCTTTACAGACAAGCCAAAGCTAAAAGAATTTAGCACCACCAAACCAGCTTTACAACAAATGCTAAAGGAACTTCTCTAGGTGAAAAAGAAAAGGCCACACTAGAAACAAGAAAATTATGAAATGAAAAAGATCACTGGTTAAGGCAAACATATAGTAAAGGTAGGAAATCATCCACACACAAAGCTAGTAGAGAGGATAAAAGACAAAAGTACTAAAATAATCTGCATCCACAATAAGCAGTTAAGAAATATACAAAACAATTAGATGTAAAATATATCAAAAACAGTAGTTGTGAAGGAAGAAGAGTACAAATGCAGGGTTTCTAAAAATGCATTTGAAATTAAGAGATCAGCAACATGAAAGAATATATATATATATATATATATATATTATATATGTGTGTGTGTGTATATATATACAGAGAGAGAGAGACTGCTATATAAAAACCTCATGGTAACTGCAAACCAAAAACCTATTATAGTTTTACACACAAAAAAGAAAAAGAAATCAAAACATAGCCTAAAGACAGTCATCAAATCATGAGAGAACAAAAGGAGGGGGAAAAAAGATGTAAAAAACAAATCCAAAACAACTAACAAAATGGCAATAAGAACATACATATCGATAGTTACCTTAAATATAAATGGACTAAATGTTGCAACCAAAAGACACAGACTGGCTGAATGGATACCAAAACAAGATCCATATATATGCTGCCTACAAGAAACTCACTTCAGATCTAGAAACACATACAGACTGAAAGTAAGGGGACAGAAAAAGGTAGTCCATGCAAATGGAAATCAAATGAAAGCCAGAGTAACAACACTTACTTATATAAGACAAAATAGACTTAAGAGACAAAGAAGGACACTACAATAATGATCAAGAGGTTAATCCAAGAAGAAGATATACTAATATCTTGCACCTAACATAGGAGCACCTCAATGTATTGATATAAGACAAATACTAACAGACAGAAAAAGAGAAATCAACAGGAACACAATAATAGTAGGGGATTTTAACACCCCACTTAACGTCAATGGACAGATGATCCAAACAGTAAATCAGTAAGTCAACACAGACCTTAAATAACACATTAGACCGAATGTACTTAACTGATATATAGAGAGAGCATTTCATCTAAAAGCAGCAGAATATTCTCCAAGATATTGGCACATTCTCCAAGTGCACGTGGAACATTCTCCAAGATAGATGACATGCTAGCCACAAAACAAGCCTCAGTAAATTTAAGAAAATTGAAATCATATCAAGCATCTTTTCCGACCACAATGCTAGGAGATCAGAAAAACAACTACAAGAAAATAAAAACTGCAAAAAAACACAAACACGTGGAGGCTAAACAATATGTTACTAAACAAAAAATGCATCACTGAAGAAATCAAAGAGGAAATCAAAAACTACCTAGAGACAAATGAAAATGAAAAACGATGATCCAAAGCCTATGGAATGCAGCAAAAGCAGTTCTAAGAGTAAAGTTTATAGTGATACAAACTTACCTCAGGAAACAAGAAAAATCTCGAATAAACAACATAAAGTTACACCTAAGCAACTAGAGAAAGAAGAACAAACAAAACCCAAAGTTAGTAGAAGGAAAGAAAACATAAAGATCAGAGCAGAAATAAATGAAATAGAGACTAAAAAACAGCAGAAAATATCAATGAAACTAAAAGCTAGATCTTTGAAAAGATAAAATTGATAAAACTCTTAGCCTGACTGATCAAGAAAAAAAGGGAGAGGGCCCAAATCAATAAAACCAGAAATGAAAAAGAAGACATTACAACAGACATCACAGAAATACCAAGGATCATAAGGAAGGGAACCGCGATCATGTAAGAAAAATTTGATTTTGAATACTACCCTGCCTTTTAAAAAAGCTGTATATACACAAAACAACACTACAGTTCATGTATAATATTGCTTACTATAATATCCATATTATCTACTATACAATATTTCCTGTATTATATTATATTATCTATTCCTCAACCTTTTCCTCACCTCCTTGCCTCAACAGAAACTTGGCTTTCCCTGGGACCACTGCTTTCCCTCCAGTCCTTTCAATGGAAAGTTGTATTTCTCCCTTTGTCCTCGTACCACTGGATAAGGAGATGGAAGTAGATATCCTCCGTGCTCCTCACTGCCACTTTGAGACCATTCATTCTCTCTCTTTTCTCCCCCCTAAACACCCCAGCTTTGAATCTCATGTCATCAGACTAGATCACTCAATACTAAGTGTCACCATTATCTATGGACCCCCAGGTCAGTTCTCTTCTCCTTCTTTCTCACTGTGATGGATCATCTCCATCACTACTCGTGTCTTAATCTTGAAAAAGTAAACATATATGTGAATGATCTTTCCAGTACTCTGGTGTCTCATTTCCTTGAACCACCCCTTTCAATAATCTTCTGCCTCAGCCATTCACTCCCATGTCGTTACCGCTAGCTTCAAACGCTTCATTATCTCAATTTAATGCATCCCACTCTCTGCCCACAAGCCGCTATCTTTTCCTCTCACTCTCAACTTCAATGATTTTTTATCCCTCCTAGGATCAGCAATCCATTCATCATAGTACTGTGTCACTATATCTAAGCCCTCGATGTCTTCTCTTTCATGCATATCCAGCTTAAAATCAAAACCAATCAGTAAAATCACTCTCTATTCCCTTGCCCTTCTCCTGCTTTGTTATGCCTCCTGGTCCTCCAGCTCTCCTCCACTCTCCACCCCTGCACCTGTGCAGCCAGCATGGCCAAAGAAAAACTAACTTCAAATTCATGCCTGCATCACAAGTGGATCCCAAACATTCACAAGAAATCATTCTCATCTCTAGTCCATTTATTCATCCACCATCCCAACAGGCTATTTAACATTTTCTTATCTCTCTCCAAATTACCAACATCTTTTTCCTTATTCCCACTCTCAGCTTATTACCTTTGTTCTCGCTTCACTTCCACAGATCCCACTGCCTTATTTTCCCACCTTCCTTTATCTGAATACATGGAACCTGCCTTCCCACCTATTACCAAGGATGAACTAGCTATGCTGCTGTCTAAACTCCCTCTGTTTGTACACTATATCCCAGCCCCTCAGGTCGATGGACATCTCTTAAGTAATTACCACTTCTTCTTTAAAAAATCAATTTTTTGCTCTATACTGACTTACTTCCATCAGCATACAAAATCCTATTATCTCTCCTACCTTAAAAAGAAAGAGAAAAGACCTTCCCTTCTCCCCATTTTTCCCACCAGCCATTGTGTCATTTTTTACTTCCTACAACAAAACTTGAGAAGCATTATCTATATTGACTGTCTCCATTCCCCACCACTCTACTGACACTGCTGTCATTCAAGTTGGCAATGACTCCACATTGCCAAATCTAATACCCAAGTCTCAGTTCTAAGAATACTTGAGCTTTGAAACCTTTCACACAGTTAATCATCCTCATCCTTTATGAACTTTTCTCACCTGGCCTTTAAGTACATCTAACTCTCTTGATTTTCTGCCTACCTCACTGATTGTTCCTTCTTTGCCTACTTTTATGCTCCTCCTCTTCTACCCAACTTCTTAATTTTTGGAGTGTCTTTGGGCTCAATCCTTGGTTTTCTTCTCTGTCTATATTCTAGTCCCATAGCTTTAAGTAGCAATTAAATGCCAATGACTCCCAAATTATATCTCCAGCCCAAACCTCATTTTCTAACTCCAGACTTATCCATCCAATGTCTACTCAACAATGCCACTTGGATGTCTAAGAGACATCTCAAATTCAACCTGTCCAAACTGAACAATAATTATTCCATCCTAACCTGTTTAACCCACAGCCTTTCTCATGTCTCTCACAGCAACTCTATTCTTGTAGGCCAAAAACTGTGGAAGCACACTCAGGGGAATGGCTATAATAAAAAAAAAAAGTTTTTAAATAATAGAGAAAAACAAATGTGGCAAGAATATGGAGAAACTGAAACACTCACATATTGCTCATGGGAATGTAAAATGGTGCAGCCACTTTGGAAAAAGTTTGACAGTTCCTCAAAAAGTTAAACATAGAACTATCATATAACCAAGCAGTTCCACTCATAGGAATATACTCAAAAGTAAAAATGGATATTCAAACAAATACCTGTAAGTTAATATTCATTGCAATACTATCACAATAGCCAAAAGGCAGAAACAACCCAAATGTCTGTCAGTGGATGAATGGAAAAACAAAATGTGGTCTATGCATTCAAGGAAATATTATTCAATTGTAAACAGGAATGAAGGATTAATTTTTTATTTTATATTGGAGTACAGTTGATTTACAATGTTGTGTTAGTTTCAGGTGTACAGTAATTTGGTTATACAAATACATATATCCATTCTTTTTTAGATTCTTTTCCCATATAGGTTATTACAGAATATTGACTAGAGTTCCCTGTGCTATACAGTAGGTCCTTGTTGATTATCTATTTTATATATAGTAGGGTGTATATGTTAATCCCAATCTCCTAATTTACCCCTCCCCCCCAGCTTTACCCTTTGGTAACCATAAGTTTGTCTTCCATGTCTGTGAGTCTCTTTCTGTTTTGTAAATAAGTTCATTTATATCATTTTTTTAGATTCCACATATAAGGGACATCATACAATATTTGTCTTTCTCTGACTTACTTCACTTAGTATGATAATCTCTAGGTCCATCCATGTTGCTGCAAATGGCATTATTTCATTTTTTTCTATGGCTGAGTATATTCCATTTATAAATGTACCACATTTTCTTTATCCATTCTTCTGTCAATGGACATGTAGGTTGTTTCCATATATTGGCTATTGTAAATAGTGCTGCAATGAACATTGGGGTGCATGTATCTTTTCAAATTATGGTTTGTTCCAGATATATGCCCAGGAGTGGGATTGCTGGATCATACGGTAGTTCTATTTTTACTTTTTTAAGGAACCTTCATACTGTTCTCTACAGCAATTGTACCAATGTTCCATGTGCACTAGAATGTTCCATGTGCACTTGAAAAGAATGTATTCTGCTGCTTTTGGATGGAATGCTCTATAAATATCAATTAAGTCCATCTGGTCTAATACATCATTTCATGCCTGTGTTTCCTTATTGATTTTCTGTCTGGATGATCTGTCCATTTATGGCTGTTAGTATATTTGCCTTATGTATTGAGGTGCTCCTATGTTGAGTGCATATATATTTACAATTGGCATATCTTCTTCTTGGATTGATCCCTTGATCATTATGTAGTGTCCTTCTTTCTCTCTTGTAACAGTTTTATTTTAAAGTCTACTTTGTCTGATATGAGAATTGCTACTTCAGCTTTCTTTTGATTTCTATTTGCATGCAATACCTTTTTCCATCCCCTCACTCTTAGTCTGTATGTGTCCCTAGATCTGAATTGGGCCTCCTGTAGATAGTATACAGGTCTTTTTCTGGTATCCACTCAGCCAGTCTATGTCTTTCAGTTGGAGCATTTACTCCATTTACATTTAAGGTAATTATAGATATGTATGTTCTTATTGCCATTCTGCTAATTGGTTTGGATTTGCTTTTGTAGGTCTTTTTTTTTCTTCCCTTCCTCTTATGTTCTCTTCTCTTGTGATTTTAACGATTATATCTAGTGTTTTATTTGTACTTGTATTTTTTGTGTGTGTATCTATTGCAGATTTTTGGTTATCAGTTACCATGATGTTTTGATATAGAAGTCTATATTTATACAAAATTGTTTCAAGTTGCTGGTCTCTTAATTTCAAATGCATTTCCAATATCGTGCATTTGTACTCTCCTCTTCTCACAAATGTTGGTTTTGTATAAAATTTGTGTGTAGGTGATTTCCTGCCTTACCTGTATGTTTGTCTTTACTGGTGAGCTTTCGCATTCATAATTTTCTTGTTTCTAGTTGTGACTTTTTCTTTTCTGCCTAGAGAATTTCCTTTAGCATTTGTTGTAAAGCTGATTTGGTTGTGCTGAATTCTCTTAGCTTTTGCTTGTCTTTAAAGCTTTTGATTTCTCCATCGAATCTGAACAAGAGCCTTGCTGGGTAGAGTGTTCTTGGTTGTAGGTTTTCCCCTTCCTACACTTTAAGAACATCATGCCACTCCCTTATGGCCTGCAGAGTTTCTGCTGAGAAATCAGCTGAAAACCTTACGGGAATTCCCTTGTATGTTATTTGTTGCTTTTCCCTTATTGCTTTTAATAATTTCTCTGTCTTTAATTTTTGTCAATTTGATTAATATGTGCCTTGGCATGTTCCTCCTTGGGTTTATCCTGTATGGGGCTCTGAGCTTCCTGGACTTGAGTATTTCCTTTCCAGTATTAGGTTAAGTTTTCAGCTATTAGCTCTCCATATATTTTCTCAGGTGTTTTTTCTCTCTCTTCTCCTTCTGGGACCCCTATAATGTGAATGTTGGTGCATTTAACGTTGTCACAGAGATCTCTTAGACTATCCTAATTTCTTTTCATTCTTTTTCCCTTATTCTGTTCAGCGGCAGTGATTTCCACCAGTCTGTCTTCCAGCTCACTTATTCCTTCTTCTGCCTCATTTATTCCACTATTGATTCCTTCTAGTGTATTTTTCATTTCAGTCATTGTATTGTTCATCTCTGTTTGTTTTTTCTTTAAATCTTCTATCTTTTTATTAAATATTTCTATATCTTCTTGGTCTGTTCCTCAATTCTTTTATTATTTCTTATTCATAGACTTTTTGATGATGGCCATTCTAACTGATGTGAGGTGATACCTCACTGTAGTTTTGATTTACATTTCTCTAATAATTACTGATGGTGAGCATATTTTCATGTGCCTGTTGGCCATCTGTATGTCTTCTTTGGAGAAATGTCTATATAGATCTTCTGTCCATTTTTTGATTGGGTTATTTTTTTGATATTGAGCTGTATGAGCTCTTTGTATATTTTGGAAATTAAGCTTTTGTCTGTCACATCATTAGCAGATGTTTTCTCCCAGTCTGTACGTTCTTTTTTTTTGATTATGGTTTCCTTTGCTGTGCAAAAGCTTGTAAGTTTAATTAGGTCCATTTGCTTATTTTTCATTTTATTTCTTTTGCCTTCAGACACTGAGCTAAGAAAATATTGCTATGATTTATTTTAGAGAATGTTTTGCCTATGTTCTGTTCTGTGGGTTTTATAGTATCATGTTTGATATTTAGGCCTTTAAACCATTTTGAGTTTATTTTTGTATACGGTATGAAGAAGTGTTCTAACACTGATTGATTTACGTGAGACTTACATGAGACTTGATTGATTGATTTACATGATTGATTTACATGAGACTACACAGTTTTCCCAACACCACTTGCTGATGAAACTGCTTTTTCTCCATTGTATATTCTTGCCTCCTTTGTTGAAGATTAATTCTGGACCCTCAGTTCTGTTCCATTGATCTACATATCTGTCTTTGTGCCAATACCACATACGGAATGTTTTCTTTCTTTTAGTTAAAAATAATGACTGTGTTCAGTATTACAAAATGCTAACACTTCTCAATTCTGGATATTCTGTGGGTATGGTTATAGGATTCTGTGCACCTTTTTCTGTACTGATTAAATTTCTCAAAATTTTAAAGGCAAGTAAGAAGAAAACCATTTATGGTTTTTATACAGAAGAATTCCTTTGCTCTTTCTAAAAGAAAAGAAGTAGTTATATTAGAATTTCTGTAACAATGTCCTTTCTTAACTAAATACAGTCATCTGGCAACTGCCCCATTCATCTCATCACTGGAGAAAGGAACCAGCAGAATTTTGAATACAGAAATATAACCTTCATTAACTTGACCTCCTCCACACTGTGTGATTACAGGGGACAATCTAAGTTGGAACAGAACTGTGTCCTATGGCCACTCACTGAAGTTACCTCCAGGGCCCACCAGGTGGTATGCGTCTGTGGACATCACAAGTACTGACCAAGCCAGGCTCCAAAGCATCCCCAAAGAAAGACCTTCCCAAAATATCCTCTTTCAGAGAATTTTAAAGCTGTTGCCTCAGCATGTCTGTGATTTAGGCACTCATGCTTAAGTCTAGAGATCTCAAGCAAGCCCCTCTCCCACACTTCCCTACCATCTCCCTTCCAGGTGATATCCTGATGTTGCAGCATACTAGAATCTCTAGGCAACATTTAAATGCATTTATTTTAGAAAATAAAACTTGGTGTGTACACTCATTTCCTTTTCAAATGTTTCACAGCAAAACAAAGATTGTATTGCCAAGGGTTATAAAATTAGAGAAGAAATGAAAATCTGTTATTTTCATAATAAGGTCTTTTCACTTAGCCAAAGTATTCTGAGTTCCAGAACAACTCACATACCCAAATGGTTGAGCTTTCATAGTGATTGACTGATTTTAGGCATTTTTAGTAGGCTCTAACTTAACTAAATTTTAAACACAGCAATTTTTAAGCTATCCCTGGAACTACTAGATAACCTTTACAGTATTATAATTAGCTCAATATCTAATAATCATACAAGCTTTATACAATATGCTCATAATATGCTGATCAGATATGTATGATATCCTTATTTTTTCAACACAAAATTAATACAAGTTTACAGTAAATAAAATTCAAGTACTTTAGAGGCATATAAAATAAACCGTTTCTATAATGCTTACTATGTGTCAGACTTTAAGTGCTGTAGCTGTCTGAACACAATCACTAACAGTGCCCCATTAGTACCATTAATAGGCACTATTTATTATCCCCTTTACAGATGAGAAAACTGAGACATAGACATGATAAATAAGTTGCTCAAGGTCACAGAGCCAGTTAAGAGGTGGCACTAGGATTCAAATTCAGGCAATCTAATTCCAAAGCCCATGGCCTTCACCACCAGACTAGACTGATTAGGCTACAAATTGATTAACAATCTCTCTGGAAACTGGTATTTAGATTGTTTGTTTATTTGCTATTTTAACCAATGCCACAATAAATATCCTTAAAATACATATCAGTATTTCCTAAAGATTTACCTCTGTAAGTGGGATTGCTTATACAGGAGTTTAAAATTTGGTAGGTAATGCCTAGCTGACTTCTAAAGAAGCTAAGTCTACCTATATTCTCCCAAACAGTGCTGTTTTCTTGCTCCTTACTGATCCTAGATGGTATCCGTCATTTTTCACTATTGATAAGCTGATAAACACAAAACAAATCATGATGTTGCTTTAATTTGCATGGTCCTGAACACTTTTGAGTCTGAACAATGTTTTAAGTATTTATTTGTATTTGTGGGTCTCTGAATTTTGTCTTCTCACATTTTGGCCCGTTATTCTATTGAGGTACCTTTTCTTATGGGTTTGTAGAAGCTCTCTACCCCCACACACCTTGCCCCAGTGAACAGGCACTGATCCTGCTGGAATCCCCAGCCAGCACTTAGAGCAGCTGCTGCACAATCACAACAAGCTCCTGTCCAGAGGCAAAAGGGTGAGAACAGACACATGAAATTTCAGTTTCTTTTCCAAAGCAAAACTGCCAGCATAGTAAAGAGATGACAAAGTTTATTTGAGGCTATAGCTCAAAATCTGCCCATGAAGATCATTTTCGTCTGTGGCAAATATTGTATTGATTCAACGTGATGCATTAGAAAAAGCAAGTAAGATGGCTGCCAGAAAAACCCAAGAGATGCTATAGAATTGGACTGGCCTGGGTTTGAATTGCGGAGCATTCATTTATTTAGCTGGGTGTCTTTGACTAATTTCTCCCAGCATCCAAGCCTCCGAATAACAAGAATCATGATATCTACCATGCAGAGTTATAAGAATTGAGGAAAGCATCTGTAAGCATCTATAATAGAGTCTGGCCACATAATAGGTATAGAATTACTAATACTAAAAATAATATTTATCATTACTATTATTAATAACACTGATATTACTGGTAGTGATTAAGCAGAGGCAAATCTTCTCATTTGCCACATGTAACTGACGTGATTGGCTTTGCTAACTTAGCTATGGATAAAATTAGGTTATATTCTTTTACTTTCCAAATTAAAACTCACCTCTACCTCCATTTACCCACTGAGTAGGAAATCTGTCTTTGCTTTCTTTCCTTCTCTTCTCTTTCCATGTCCAGGTTGCTCAGGAGACCAACCCTACTTTCTCCTATGTTGCAGGGCTAGTGCCAGACTCAAGCACTTCCTTTGAGGTTAGCAGGCTCCTCTACCACCAGTCTTTGTCTAAGCCACTGTGGCCAAGCCCCTGGCACTGACAGCAGTGCAGGTCCCCTTCCAAGCCACAGTGATTCTTAGGGCAGTGTGGGAGTCTGGGCACCATCCCTAATAGGCCTCAACTGATTCAAGGGCTCCTTGGTAGAGCGGCCTGGGCTCTCAACTTTTCATCTCCTTGGGCTCACCCGGATGCCCGTTTCCCAGACTGCTGGCTTCCCCCAGGGGTCCGTTTGCCACCTCACCTACCCAGGAGCATTTACTCTTTACACCTCTCTTTGTTCCTGTCCTCGATATGAAAGTCCCTCCAAGTCTGCCCCAGCCCATTTCCTTTTTCTGTTGCAGAATGCAAGCAATTATTTCAGGGAAAAAGATGCTGGTCACTCTAGGATATCTTTTACTCTTCTCACTTTACAAGGGAGCTTCCTCAGATCCAGGCAGCTGCAGATGATTCAATCAAGCCTCTAGTCACTTATAGGCAACAGGAAGTGAAGGAGGTGAAGGCCCATAACTGTAATTAAACTTGGAGCCAAGGAAGTTCATTCCTAAACAAAGTAGATATAAAATATATCCCCTACCCTACAGGAACTTCCAGGTTCAGTCTTTCTTCTGTATCTAGCACCATAAATGCCACCCAGACACAATGACACTCATTGGATGTCTAAAACAGAATTTTATATAAACTATGACTGTTTTGGTGGCAACATTCATTAGGGGAAAAAAATGTGTTCTGACTTTGAAACCAATCAATTTTGTTACATAATGGACTGGAGAAAAACTAAAATTATGATTTTTCTTCATGTTCCTACCCTGAGCCATCTCAGTTAGTGGAAGATTTTAAAACAGTTTGCTTTAATTAAACTAGTAAAGTGATGGAAACTTGTTGAAATCAGTCATATAACTGCTTCCACAGATCATCTTTTTTTTTTTTAAATTAAAGGACTCTGACAGACCAGCTTCATGGAAATCAACAACCCACAAGATTGTGTATTCTCCCTGGTGTTGCAAAAATATCTAAGCACACTGAACTTAAAATCATCGAAAAAGAAATGAGAGCACTGCTTACTTGTTCATGGAAGAACAGGTGTTCATACTTAAGTGAGATGTGTTCATAGAGCAGAAAATGGAATATGGAGTCTGCACTCATTTCCCACTGCTGAACTGCTTGGCACTGAGTGCATAATGGGTTTTGATAAACTGAAGATGTATGGGCTCAATAACCTCACAGTTTCCAAAGATATTCACAGGAGCTCACTTTGTTTGCTTAGATGTCTTTGGATGTATCTAAGTGACCAGACATCTGGTTCAATGTCAAGGGGGGCTGACAGAGCGGAAGATGAACCCTGCTCTTCATCCCTGTGAGGCTGGAGATGAATCCTAGATCTATCCTGCAATGTCCAGCTCAGTGGCCAAACTACACACGGTAATCTGGGTAGTCTCACTGTGCAAAAGTCCACTGTTATTCACAGGCTGTTGGAATTAGAATGGAGTACTGTTTTCAGCTGTGTAAACCTACAGCCAAAATATGAAGCTCTCTATGGATATTCTCAATTAGAGACTAGTTTAGTTTGTTAAATTCAGCAGTCCCTTTGGCTAGAATAGAATCTATCAGTGATTTTTATTTGATCAAATGACTAAACCTATACTTTTTTATAAAAATAAATAAATTATACATATTTTTATGCCTACAACATTTTATTTTTTCTCATTAAAATCTCCACTTTACGAAATTCATATGTTCCAAGCATGTATGGATTTCAGATTACGGAGCCCATCTAAAAAACAACTTAGATGTACCCAAGATAAAAGTTCAGGTCTGACTAAATTTTTAAACAAAACAGTAGAATCATTTTTGAGTTTTTAAAAATATTTTAAAAGAAATTCAAAGAGAAGAGAGAGAATTTTATTTTATTTTATTTTATTAATCTCCAAATTCTTTGACATCTTATGAGAAAAGAGAAGGGAGTATTTTTAAAAATTAGTAAGAATGTTCAAGTATAAGCTAACATATAAGTCTAAAATTGGATATTAGCATTCAGGAGTACCATGATGTTTAATAAGAGCCCCCAAATGATATTTCAATTAGCAGTACATCTTCATGCTGTCAGAATTCCCAGGTCTAAATTTAAAGAGTAAGATATCATTCTTTTGGGTTAAAAATAAGCAAAAATGATAGAGAAGTTTAAAACAAGTAGATAAACATAGAATTGGGAAGACAAAGAAACTGTAGTCTGGACTTCGTTTCAACACAAATTTGCACTATGTCCTTGAGTAAAACTCAACCATTTTACTTTGGTTCAATTTCCAAATGGGAATGGTACAGATTCCCTTACACAAGGCCAGTGTGAAGATAAGACAGGGCACAGCACATACAAACAGTGTAAAAGATTGATGCTACACATCTACCTGTAATACTAATGCTACTAGAAAAAGATAATTTGCTTTGTTATTCCAGTATTATCAAATAAGAGCACAGGTATGTTCTATAATATAGCATGGGATCTATTGAAAAAGATAAAAATCATGTAAAAGTTTTTCTCCCCAGAGGTAAAATAATCCTGCAAAGTGTATACATAAAGGACTGTTATTAAAATCCATAGATTAGCTCTAGTAATTAGGATACCAGCAAGAATGTCTATAATCTTCCTGGAAACATCAAGGGAAGAATATAGACAGTTGCTTGTGTGCATTAAAAGGATGTACAGGGATAAGTTGAGCTAGTATTTCATCAAAGTGCTGAGAAACGCATCCACAAAACAGTAAGAACTTGAAAGAGGCAACTATAGAAACTAATGAGTGCTATTTGTTTTTTTAAAATAAGTTTTAACTACTGGGGAACATTCCATTTCCCAAGACAATAATTTTATGGAGTATAACTACCTGTAAGTATGTCGAGTTACAAATACAAATAAACTCAGCACCAAATAAACTGTTAAAACCATGTGAAAATAGCTTTATTATTTAGGCATTACAGAATTAATTTCAGGAAGATGCTTTCCTAGAATTAGCACCTTCAGGAAAGTAAGTCAGAGCTGAGAAATCAAAGAGACACACAAGCCTTACTCTCTCATTCCACTGCCACTGGCCATCTCCACTGGATTCCTGCAGAGACCTATAGTCCACATGTGTAAGAAAGAATTCATCATCGTCCCTAAAGATGCTCCTCCTCTATCTCCCATGCTCAGTTCATGGTACCACCACACTCCTAGGACTCAAGTCATGAACCCAAATTGCTCCCCATCACTGCCCCATATTAAGTCCCTGCAAAATTACTTCTTAAAGAGTCTTCAAGTATGTCCCTCTCTCTCAAGTCCCACTGTCATGGTTTTCATTTATCTTCTCATTATCCCTTATCTAAAGTACTGCAATGGAGAGGCAGAGATGAAGATGGTGGAACAGAAGGATGTGGAGGTCACCTCCTCCCACAAATACATAAGAAATGCATCTACATGTGGAACAATTTTCATAGAATACCAATGGAATGATGGCAGAAGATCTCATACAACCATAGCTGCAAGAAAGATTACCACATAACCGGTAGGACGAAAGGAAAACAAAAAAAAGAATCTGGACAAATCCTGCAACCCTGGGAGGGAGTTGTGGAAGAAGAAAGCTTTCCTCACCTGGAAACACCTTTCACCAGCTGGGAGATGAGCCAGGACAGACAGGGAGCTTCAGAGGCTCAGAGGAGAGTGCAGCAGCCAACTTGCAGCAAGCAGAATAGAGAGAGACCAGTACAAATAGTCCTGGCCACCTCGGTGCACCTCCCAGCCTGAGATGACCACCTGCTGGTGTGGGCAGGACTGGGTGCTGAAACTTAGGCTTCAGCTGACAGACCCCAGAATAGGACTTGGCTTGGCTTCTTGGAGACAATCTGAAGGGCCTGGAGTGTAGAGCCACACCTGGGGGTGTGCACAGGATGGAGCCCAGGTCCTCAATAGGAGCCCCACTGTCAACAAGGGCAAAGGGAGGGAAGTGCCCTGCCATACAGGCCTCATTCTCAGGGTGCTCACAGTAGGTGCAGCTCCACCACTGCAATCTTTAGCGGTTGCCCACACACAGAGGCAGGGCAGAAATCTGAGCCAATTCTGAGCAGGTGTGTGACTTCAGCAGATCTACACCAGTGGCTTTGTAAGCACAGTGCCTGGGGGGCATCCAAGTTGATTACTCGCACTCCCACAGCTGAGGTGGGTTCAGTGCCAGCAGCAGCAGGCTTTATAGATGCACACATGTGGAAGCAAGGCTTAAATATGAGCCAATTACAGATGCCCCCACAGCAGAAGAACAGCCGAGTGCAATGCCAACAACAGTATATTTCCTGAGTGCACGAAATGGGCGACAGATGATGTCACACGGTGCACATCCCAGTGGACAGCTCCTGGGGCTTAATATACTGTGGCTCTTTCCCAGCAGCAGTGCTCCAGTCCCACCCATCTCACACTGAAGCTCAGGAACAGATCAGGGGGCTTCCATTTCAACAACTGGGGAGCAGACCCTGCCCCCAACAGGGCTGTGACAACCACAGAGCAAAGAGAAGGCTCTGCCCGACATCCAGTGGAGGCTCTGGTCACCACAACACCAATCTCACCCCCTATCAAGGGGATAATGACTAACACACCCTGAGGAAAGACATGGAAGGCATCCATACCAAAAAGAGCCCTCAAACCAAAAATACTGGACTCAAAGCAGGCTACACAGGAATGCCCCCACATAAATACAGCCCTTTAAGACCACAGTAGATAACTGTTTCCCCTAAATTCATAAAATCAGAGAAATATAAGTAAAATGAAAAAAGAGAGGAACTACTTCCAATTAAAAGAACAAGAGAAATCCCCTGAAAGAACAAGCAATGAAACAGACCTCTCCAGTCTTCCAGACCCCAAGATCAAAAAGGAGGTAATAGGGCTTCCCTGGTTGAGGTGGTTGAGAGTCCACCTGCCGACGCAGGGGACACAGGTTCGTGCCCCGGTCCAGGAAGATCCCACATGCCGCGGAGCGGCTGTGCCCGTGAGCTATGGCCACTGAGCCTGCGCGTCCGGAGCCTGTGCTCTGCAACGGGAGAGGCCACAACAGTAAGAGGCCCGCGTCCCACAAAAAAAAAAAAAAAAAAGGAGGTAATAAAAATGCTGAAGGAATTAAGAAAGGCTATCAATAGAAATGCAGATCACTGTAATAAAGAACTAGAAACTATAAAGAGGAGCCAATCAAAATTAGACAACTCAACTGCCAAGATGAAAACCAAGCTAAACGCATTAAATAGCAAAGTAAGTAATACAGAAGAACGAATAAGTTATTTGAAAGACAGAATAACAGAAATCACCCAATCAGAATAGCAGAAAGAATGACAAATGAAAAAAAAATGAAAGCAATAGATGAGACCTGTGGGATAATATAAAGTGTGCCAATCTAAGCATAATAGGGATCCTGGAAGAAGAAAGAGAAAGTGGACTGAAAGTGTATTTGAAGAAATTATGGCTGAAAACTTCCCAAACCTAAAAAAAGGAAACAGATATCTAGGTACAGGAAGTACAGAGGGTACCAAACAAGATGAACACAAACAGACCTAGACAAAAACATATTATAATAAAAAATGGCAAAAGTTAAATATAAAGAGAGGATTCTAATGGCAGCAAAAGAAAAAGAAAGAGTAAAATACAAGGGAACTCCCATAAGGCTATCTGCTGATTTATCTACAGAAACTTTGCAGGACAGAAGGGAGTGGCAAGATATATTCAAAGTCCTGAAAGGGAAAAACCTGCAACCTAGGATACTACACCAAGCAAGATTTTTAGAATAGAAGGAGAGATAAAGAATTTCTCAGACAAGCAAAAACTAAAAGAACACAGGAATACTAAACCTATCCTAAAAGAAATACTGAAAGGTCTTCTCTAAATAGAAAAAAAACAAAAACAAAAAAAACAAGAATCTATAAGAAAGGGAAAATCACAATAGGAAAAGCAAATACAAAAAGTACTTTAGATCTCT
Organism: Delphinus delphis; assembly: GCF_949987515.2. Classification (NCBI taxonomy): domain Eukaryota; kingdom Metazoa; phylum Chordata; class Mammalia; order Artiodactyla; family Delphinidae; genus Delphinus; species Delphinus delphis. Next base: position 155,815,245 of record NC_082683.1, read on the forward strand.
TAATTACAGTATACAGACTTAAAAAATAATTAAATACTATATATAGAAAACCCTAAAGCACACAAAAACTACTAGAACCGATAAACTCAGCAAGGTAACAGAATACAAGATTAACATACAGAGGTCAGCTATATTTCTTTATGCTAAAAATGAAATACCAGAAAGGGAATGTAAAAAAAAATCCCTTATAAAATCACATCCAAAAAAATAAAATACTTAGGAATAAACATCATCAAGGAGGTGAAAGACTTCTATGCAGAGAACTATAAACCATTAACAAAGGAAACTGAAGATGATTCAAAAAAATGAAAACATATCCCATGGTGTTGGATTGGAAAAATTAATATTGTTAAAATTGCCACACTATCCAAAGCAATCTACAGATTTAATGCGATCCCTATCAAATTACCCATGACCTTTTCCACAAAACTAGAACAAATAATCCTAAAATTTATATGGACCCATCAAAGACCCAGAATTGCCAAAGCATTCCTGAGGAAAAAGAACAAAGCAGGAGGCAGGCATAACCCTCCCAAACTTCAAACAATACTACAGACCTACAGTTATCAAAACAGCATGGTATTGGCACAAAAACAGACATATGGATCAATGGAACAGAATTGAGAGCCCAGAAATAAACCCACACACCAATGGTCAATTAATTTTGACAAAGGAGGCAAGAATATACAGTGGAGAAAAGACAGTCTCTTCAGCAAGTGGTGCTGGGAAAGTTGGACAGCAACTTGTAAATCAATGAAGTTAGAACAGGCCTTCACACCAGACACAAAAATAAACTCAAAATGGTTTAACAACTTAAATATAAGACATGACACCATAAAAATCCTAGAAGAAAACATAGGCAAACATTCTCTGACATAAATCCTACCAATGATTTCTTAAGTCAGTTTCCCAAGGCAACAGAAATAAAAGCACAATGGGACCTATTCCAACTTACAAACTTCTGTACAGCATAGGAAACCATAAACAAAATGAAAAGAAAACCTACAGACTGAGAGAAAGTAATTATAAATAACACAACTGACAAGGGCTTAATTTCCAAAATATACAAACAGCTCATACAACTCAACAACTACAACAACAACAAAAAAAACAGCCCAATCGAAAATAGAATACCTAAAAAGACATTTCTCCAAAGAAAACATACAAATGGCCGATAGGCACATGAAAAGATACTCAATATTCGTAATTATTAGAGAAATGCAAATAAAAACTACAATGAGGTACCACATCACACCAGTCAGAATGGCCATCATTTAAAAGTCTACAAATAATAAATGCTGGAGAGGGTGTGGAGAAAAGGGGAACCCTCTTACACTGTTTATGGGTATGTAAGTTGGTGCAGCCACTGTGGAAAATGGTATTGAGTCCCTCAGAAAACTAAAATTAGAGCTGCCATATGATCCAGCAATACAACTCCTGGACATATACCCAGACAAAATTAATTCAAAAAGATACATGTACCCCTATGTTCATAGCAGCACTATTCATAATAGCCAAGATATGGAAACAACCTAAATGTCCCTCGACAGATGAATGGATAAAAAAGATGTGGTATGTATATACAATGCACTACTACTCAGCCATAAAAATGAATGAAATAAATGCCACTTGCAGCAACATGGATGGAATCACAATTTCTCATACTAAGTGAAGAAAGTCAGAAAGAGAAAGAAAATACAATATGATATCACCTATATGTGGAATCTAAAATATGACACAAATGAACCTATCTAGAAAAAAAAAAAGAAACAGACTCACAGACATAGAGAACAGACTTGTGGTTGCCAAGTGCATGATGGACAGATGGATTGGGAGTTTGGGGTTAGCAGATGCAAACTATTATATATAGAATAGATAAACAATAAGGTCCTACTGTATAGCACAGGGAACTATATTCAATATCCTGTGACAAACCATTAGGGAAAAGAATGTAAAAAAGAATGTATACATATGTATAACTCAATCACCCTGGTATACAGCAGAAACTAACACAACATTGTAAATCAACATTCAACAATAAAAAAAAAAAATTTTGTGAAAGCTATTATAACCGTAATGAACAACAAAAGGATAAACATGAAGATGCAAAATAGCACATCAAAATCGTAAAATATGGGGGAGGAGAGTAAGAAAATGTAGATTTTTTAGAATGTGTTTGAGCTTATATGACTACCAGTCTAAAGCAAGTAGATATAGTAATGAGTTACCATACTTGAAAACCAGGGTAACCACAAATCAAAAACATACAATAGACTCACAAAAACCAAAAGAAGAAAACTCAAGCATAATACAAAAGAAAACCATCAAACTAGAAAATGAAAAACAAAAATGGAAATAAAGGAACAAAGAAAAAATACAAAACTGGAAAACAAGCTTTAAAATGGCAGTAAATACATACCTATCATAATTACCTTAATATCAATGGACTAAATGCTCCAATCAACAGACAGAGAGTGACAGATTAAATAATAAAACAAGAACCTGCGATATGCTGCCTACAAGACACCCACTTTAGGGCAAAAAACACACATAGATTGAACGTGAGGAGATGTTAGAAGCTATTTCATGCAAATGAAAATGACAAGAAAGCTGGGGTAGCAATACTCATATCAGACAAAATAGACTTTAAAACAAGGCCATGAAGAAAGATAAAGAAGGACACTACATAATGATAAAAAGACCAACAAAAGAAGATATTATACTCGTTAACATATATGCACCCAATATAGGAGCACCTAAATACACAAAACAAATACTAAGAGACATAAAGGAAAAAATTGATGGGAATATAATAATAGTAGGAAAATTTAATACCCCACTGACATCGATGGACAGATCTTCCAGAAAAACAATCAATA